>NC_077234.1:257533945-257833945 GCF_027887165.1 Monodelphis domestica
GCTTGATCACCAGATTGAAAATCTTCAGAGAAAAAAACCAAGAGGTTCAAGTTATGTAGTAGGGCCTGTTCCTTTAGCCATCTCTGTGGTGAGCTGATATAAGAGGATACAGAAAGGTTTCATACAACTAGTTAAAGGTACCCTGGGAGAAAGGTTTAACACAGAAAAAATAGTAAAGAACATTTCATAAGATGATACATGCAATTCCCCACTTGGCCTTTACTTCAAGTAGAAGAGAGCAGAAGGCCATTTGAGATGGGATTTGATCTTAAGTGTCCCTATCATTGTTAAGTTCCCTGTTTATTCTTTTCTATTGTTGACAGAAGAATTCAGTATGTAGATATAGCAAGAGAAATAACAAAGGCAATATGATACTGATTGTCAACATTAACAAATATCACGTCTCTGCATTTTAGCAGACCATCTCCAGGGCTAATAAATTCCATTTTAGATATTCCATGTAGTTGATTGAGCTTCAAAACCATGTGTCCTTGGACATTGAGGGATAGATTGCCTCATTACAAATTTGCTTCTTTGGCTCCAAATTACTTATAGAGATTCTTTAGATGTTTCTGCTAATCCCTTATTGTGAAACCAAGGAGAGAACCCCCCCCCAAAAATACAAAATTTTGGGAGTTAGGAGTCAAAGATAAGGAAAGAGTTTATTAGATGTATTAGGGATCTTATTCTATTTATAAAGATATAAGCAGCAATACTTTTGCAGATAGAATTTCTTCACTACTAAGTTCAATGACTGTACAAATAAATTTTCTTACAAGCGACTGACAATCTCAATTGAAACAAAACTTGAGTTGGAGTATAGATGCACTTAAAAATAGACTCCCAATTGTAAACAGAGAATAGTGTATATCAAATGGGTTGGGTGTAGTAGAAAGCATTTTGTTATTAACAATATTCAAATGGAGAATATATTATACAATTGTGAAATATGGAATCTTTTTCAGGTTTTCAAATTTCATAGTTGGAGGTGATTTCCAATTCTAAAACTTTATGTCCACATACCAAAACTATTTTAATTATATCTTTCCAACTTTTAAAAAATTGTTGCAGTTTTCTTCATATTAGCAACAGAGCTCTGCAAGGCTTATTGTATAGCAATCTTGAGTGTCAGCATCATCCTAAGAAAATTTAATTTAGCAAAAGGGTTGGTTTTAGGTCACACTGCATACACCCTCAAACTCAAGGGATCAAAAGTGCCAACTCACTTCCCTTATGATTTCTTTTAGGATTTGTTCTTTTGGAAGAAAGAAATTCAGTCAAATATTTTACACTTCATTTTGAGGTCACATATAAGGGCCCTTTCCTCATTAAAAATGCTCCATAAAATCAGAATCCAATGACACTCAATTGGATTGCATTAAAGGATGAATTAATGTCCAATGACCACTTTGGCATTTGTTGTTTTTTGCCCCTGAGAAACAGAATGTCATGACTTTCCAAAAAATATAAAATGAGTAATGATCAGTAATCATCTTTATCATTCCCATTGGATCTACTGAAAGGAGTGTGAAGTTTAGATTTACTCCACCCTGCTTAGTCTTCAGAATTCTAGCAACCAGGAATGTATACACCCCCACCTAAGGATTACTGTGGGGGATGATGGTTGATAACCTGTGTGTGCTAGCAAGTGACAAATCAGAAACAACTGACTCACCCCCTGGACTGTCCTAAGCCAAGTTTAAGCCACCTTTGGTACGTGTGAGACACAGGAAGTGATGTAAAGAACTGCCTTTATATTTCACGTCACTTCCTATGAGGGGGACTTGGAGACTTTTGTGGCTTTTGTGGCTTTAGAGGAACTGGTGGTGCATTATCCTGAGACTTCTTCCCTAGGTGACCACATGGTGCGTTATGTGGAAGAGATATTGGAAAGGCATGCAGCAGGACAAGAAGCAGTGACTGAGTAGTGACCTGACTGTCAATCAAATTAAGATTCTGATTTGGGATGTTACCAGGAAAGGCAATTTGGAGCCAAACCAACTACTGGCTTATTTCTGGACTTGTCTGAGGCTGGTAGCCTTTGAATCAGGGACAGAAGAAGCTGGGTTTATCTCTGGGACTTGGGATAATCAAGCTGGAGGTGGCCTGGTGACTTTGAAGACAAAAGAAGGACAATAGTTCATATATCTCCCTGACTTGCTCTGTTGGTGATAGTGACTGAAATACTAGACCTATCAACCATTTCTCTCATATTCTCCAATCTAAGGCTAACTATAGAATTAGGGAAACCCTAACCCTCTTACCTCCATCCTCCATCTTTTCCTGTCTTCCCCAAATAAACTCTTACTTAAGATAAAAGAAGACAGAAAATATTTTCATTTGAAACATCATTAACTCACCCTGACTGACTTAGAAACCAGAAGAAGAACTGGGGAAGGGGAAACTGAAGGGAAGAAGAGGGGAGAAAGGGAGGAATAGAGGGAGGAGGGTAGGCAAAAGAAGATAACTACCTGATTTAGTAGTTATCATTTACCCATAAAATATACCCCCCTCAATATTATCTATTACAGTTATCCTGAGACTGCTTTCCTTAGATGGCCATGTGGTGAGTGATAAGGCTGATTCCCCTTTCCCTTGACCCTTCTGAAGGGTCCAGCCTCCAAGGAGGCCCCTCATATTGGAGAAGGCCTCCTAGCTGGTTAGACCTAATCTTCTGGGAAGGCCCCTTGGCTGAGAGGCCTCTGAACCCACTCTGGCTTACGCCAGGTTGGAATAGATCTTTACCCTTTCCCCTTTTTCTCCTTCTTAAGTTCTTCCTTCTGTTGTAAATAAACCACCATAAATCTCATTCTGACTTGAGTATTTAACTGGGATTTAGAATTTAAATCCCTGCCAACCACTAAATAATATATTAAGTCTCAACCCTAAATTTTACCCCTTAATAGTCGGCAAAACAAAACAAGACAAGACAAAAACCAAACATATCTCCTTAAAATGAAGTGGCGATGAATAGGGAAGGAACAGTACTTTTCTCAAATATGCTGATCCCTAATTTATTAGGAGAGGAAATGAATCTGGCTATATTTTTGAAGACCTTTGTATAGGGAATTTCATTTACTTTAGATGTATTAGTTCATATATTTTTTACCTCATCAAATAAGATAGAATGGCCTCACTGAATAAAATATTTAATAACTTTCCTAAGGAACACTCACAATCTGCTGGACCTCTTACTAGAGACTTTTTGCTCAATCTCTTTGATGTTGTAGAATCATTTCTTCAGTGAATTCAACAATATATAATAAGAATTTGTTTTTAAAAACTCAGTTACATATAGAATCAATTTTAAACAGTTATTTCCTGACATTTTAAGATGCCAATTTTCTCCCTTCCCTTCCTTCATGCTCCTACTGATAGTTTGATATATATTTTACTAGTGCTTTCGTGTAATACACATTTCCACATTGCTCATATTGTGATAGAAGACACATCACACATACAATAAAAAAAATTCATGAAAGAAATAAAGTGGTAGATGGCATTCATTGATCTGTAATCAGAGTTTAATAGCTCCTTCTTTGTCTAGGGGAAGCATTTTTATCATAAATCCTTTGTGGTTATTTTTAAAATGTGCTTTGTTGATAATCGTTTAAATCTTCACAGTTAATGTGTAATATTTGTGTTCTATTGTAAACATTGTTCTGTTGGTTGTGCTCACTTCATTTTGTATTAGTTCATTCAAGTTTTTCCAGGTTTTTTTTTTTTAACTCATCCTGTTTGTCATTTCTTAGGGCACAATAGTATTCCATTACAACCATATACCACAACTTGTTCTCCAAATGATTTATCACTTAAAAAAAGAGCTACTAAAATATTTTGGTACAGGTGGGCCTTTTTTTCCTTATCTCTGATGTTTTGGGGATATAGACCCAGTAGGGATCAAAGGGTATGCATAGTTTTATGACTCTTTGAACCTAGTTCTATATTGCTCTCCAGAATGGTTGTGTCAGTCCACAGTTCCACTAACTGTCTATACCAATTTTCCTATATACCATATTATTCCCATAGCCCCTCCAATATTTGTCATTTTAGCCATTCTGATAGGTGTGAGGTGGTATCTCAGAATTGTTTTAATTTGTATTTCTTTAGTCCATAGCAATTTGGAGATTTTTTTTTATACGACTATGGATGGTTTTAATTTTTTCCTCTGAGAACTGCTTACTCATATCCTTTGAGCATTTATTTGTGGAATGTTCTATATTCTTAAAAATTTAACTCAATTCTCTCTATTTTTAAGAAATAAAGCCATTGTCAGAGACATGCCCTATAATTTATTTTCCAAATTTGTTGTTTCTCTTCTTTTCTTGGTTTTGTTTGTATAAGACCTTTTAAATTTAATGAAATAAAATTTATTGATTTCATTTTTCATAATGTTCTGTATGTCTTATTTGACCATAAATTCTTCTGTATCCATAAATCATAACAGGTAGACTTTTCCATGTTTCCTTTATTAGTTTATGGTATCATTTTATATTTCTAGATCAAGTATCTATTTTGACTTTATCTGGGGGTATAAAGTGAGATGTTGGTCTAAGTCTAGTTTCTGCCTTACTGTTTTCCATTTCCCCCCATAAGTTTATGTTAAATAGTGAGTTTATTTACCCAAAAGTTTGTATATTTGGTTTAATGAACATTAAGTTGCTATGGATATTAACTGCCACATGCTGACTAACTAATCTATTCTATTTATCCATTATTCTATTCCTTAGGCAGTACCAGATTGTTTTGATGATTATTGCTTTGCAGTATAGTTTGAAATCTGGTACAGCTAGTCCTCCTTCCTTACTTTTTTCCCCATTGATTTTTCTTAGTATCCTATAACTTTTCACCTTCCAGATGATTTTTTTCTAGTTCTATGCAATAATTTTTGGGTTGTTTGATACCAGAATGAATAGATACATTAATTTAGATAGGATTATAACTTTTATTCCATTGGCTTGGCCTATACTTAAATAATTAATGTTTTTCCAATTGTTTAGTTTTTATGTTATTTGTATAAAGAATGTTTTGTAATTGTGTTCATATAATTGGTGGGTTTTTTTTTTCTGGCACATATAGCCACAGGAATATTTTTAAATGTCTAGAGTTATTTTGAATGAAATTTCCTTTTTGATCTCTTGCAGGTGGTCTTTGTTAGTGGTAAATAGAAAAACTGATTATTTATATGATTTTATTTTGTAACCTGCAAATTTATCAAAGTTGTTATTTCTATTAGATTTTTTCATTGATTACTTAAGATTCCCTAGGTATACCATCATATCATCTGAAAAGAATGATATTTTTGCTTTTTTGTTGTCTATTATAATTCCTTTAATGTCATTTCCCATTCTTATTGTTATAACAAATATTTCTAGCACAATATTAAATAATAGTGATGATAATAGGATCTTATTGGAAAAAATGTTTTTTTTCCATTACAGATGCTTCTTTATGGTTTTCAGTCTTAGGTCACATTAAGGAAAGTTCCATCTATTCCAATGCTTTCTGATGTAGTTTCTGTTGGTTTTGCTATTGATAAGGTCAATTTTGCTGCTGTTTTTCCTAATATTAAACTATCCTTGCAGTCCTGTTTTAAAACCCACTTGATGATGTATGGTCCTTGTGATATAATGCTGTAATCTCCTTGCTGATATTTTATTTAAAAAATTTACATCAATATTAAATAGGAAGATTGGGCTATAGTTTTCTTTCCATTTTAGCCGTTTCTGTATAGTATAAATGAAAATATTGGGCAAAGAAAAATGGATCTGCAAAAAGCAAAGGAGCTCAGAACTTTTGGCACACACATTAGTAGGGGAGGAGAGACTGTTTCAATGGAACCTTGGGAGGAAGCAGATAGGAAGCTCCAGCTGCCTGAGATATCATATCCTTTTTGACTGTTTCTACCTGAAGGTGGAAGACAGACCCCTTCATCTCCTCTCTAGCCATTGCTTCCTACATATACTGTGAGCTGAAGAGAAATTTGGTTTTTGCCCAGAAGAGATTTGTCAGCAGTGCTGTTAATATCTACCCTTAGGGGAAGATAATTTTGTCTTCTGAATTGACTATATTTCAAAATTCTCAATCAACAAGATAACTTAGAAATTTGGGAGACGCTTAATTTCCCTCTTTCCCCCAACCTCTTCTTACCCCTTTCTCCTCAAAGAATAAAAGATCTTTTAGTTAAAGGACTAATTGTGGAATTTGGTTATTAGTGGGAAAATCCTCTTCTTAACATCCGTGAAAATATTCTTCATCCAGACAGTTAGGAAAAAAGAAAAAGGAAGAAGTGTAGGAGAGGGGTTCAAGATTCAGTCTCTTCCTTGGCTTACGCCCTGATGCAACTTCTCTAAAATTCCCCACCACCATAACTCACCAAGTTTCATTATTTACTACAATAGGTTCCAGTACCTTATTGGTGTCCTAAAAATGTTTGGAAGGATTCATTCTTCCCTATTTTTCCAAATGTATATAGTATTGGAGTTAGTTGTTCTTTGAATGTTTGGTAGAATTCCCTTATAAATCCATCTAGCCCCAAGGTCTTTTCCTCTGGGAGTTCTTTGAGGATTTGTTCAATTTATTTTTCTTTGATGAAATTTTTCACGTATTCTATTTCCTCTTTTGTTAATCTGAATAGTTTATACTTTTGTAAGTATTCATCTATTGCTCTCAGATTGTCAGACTTGTTGGCATATAGTTGGTTGAAATAACTTCCAAAGTTATTTATAGTCATATGAAAAAAGCTCTAAGTCCCTCTTGGTTAGAGAAATGAAAAATAAAATAACTCAGAGGTGCTAAAACTTCATTATACATTCAATAATTCCAAACTGCTCCTTTTTAAAAATCTCATTTTCTTCAATATTGATATTCTCTTGGTAATACTGAATGGCCAACAATTATAGAATAGTGAATACTTGAAAGCATCAAAATTGCAGATTACCAAAATGGCACTAGAAAGATATATACAGTATATAAATACAATGTTACATAAACTCAACGTACAATGACAAAATTGGAATGGATAATAGCTAATCCATAGAATGATGAAATTCTAGAGAATTATGATATGATGTACAATGAGCCAGTCATACTAAAAGTGTAAGAGACCAAATTCATGATGCCTTCTAGTGTTGCCCTATATATTTAAAAATACCTAAAGGAAGACTCCTTTTATGTTTATTGGGTCATCTATGTAGAACGTTTTAGACAGTGTGGATTAGAATTATATAGCTGAGGAGATATGGATAAAATATGATTTGTACTATTGGAGAGAGTCATATCAATGACAACATGGATCCATTGAAAATTGACATGTATAGATAGATAGATATAGATTGAACTAAAGATATCTTTTATCAATAGGTATAAATCAAGGTGTATGTATAACTAAATGTAGATATACATGGATATATATGTATAAGAAGAATAGGTTAAGCCAGTGAGTCTGGATCACTTACAATTCAAAATTATCATTAGCCTCATTTTGTTTTGGACTCAGAATTATTTATTTTTTATGATAGCAATGAGTATTTTTGAAAAGTATAAATCTATGGTTCCTTGTTTTGTGCTTTGCTTCACTCTCTTGTTGACCAATCTTTTGGTTCTAGGGTTAAAAATATTAGTTTTCTTTTAATTGACTGACTCAGTCCAAGTCTTAGAATCATTGAGATTTGGCTTATCTTTCAACAAAATTAAGATTCTAAAAGAAGATTGCTCTGAAGTTTTGATTTGCTATAATATCATGTATAATAATAACCAAAGGAATGTGGCATAGCTTTCCCTATTATTTTATAAAGGAATTTCATATGATCTTAACATCTATAGAAGAAAGCATTTAAGGATCTATTCTATTTTATCAAACTAACTTTTTATTATAACCAAAATGAAATATATATTCCTATGCCTTCCATTCATTTTAAAAAAATTAAATATGGAATCACCCTAAAATTACTTGTTAAAGCCATCTTATTACACTATTTTGGTGGTCAAATAAAAAAAAACATCCTATAGTTTTCCTTAAAAATGTATTTATAATAAATAATGATGAGAATTATGAGTAGTCTACTAACTTTAAAAAAAATCTCTTTTCTGTGACACTTGAATCACTGAATATTAAAGGATATGTTGATTTGGTTTAAAGGCTGTTGTCAAATTCTTCACATTTTCTGTACTTCTTCATTGGCAACAAATATTGACAATAACAGGATGAATTGTAAGCTCCATAAATATCCTTTTATTTATATTCATCATGAGCACTGTTAGGTGGGATGATGAAGTGCCCTGTGAGCTTTTTTTTTAAATTGACTTTGGGGATATGATGAAATGCAGTCTGCTAATTCCCTTATTGCTACCTCAAGAAGACTCTATAAGTCATTCAGTTTTTAGTTGTGAATTCTTAAAATCTTGTTCTAATATTGAGCATTTATTTTCTATATTATATCAAAGCACAGATGGTTTGATGAGAATTCCACACTTAGATTATCAACAATTAAATTAATATTTATGAATTATCGAAGTACAATCCTTTATTTTACTACACTTTATTTCCTTTCCTGCCACTCCCAGTTCTGAAATAGAAGATTTTCATACAGGACTGAGAACTATTTTATTTTTTTTGGTTATACAGGCAGAAAAAAATGTACCCTATGGATAATCTACTAGGTAGGAGCCTATTAGTATTGTTTACAGAGAGAATATCAAATTGGAACTGTGCTTGAGGTCTTTTCAACTTATGAGAGTCTGGAAAAGCTTGTAATTCTCTGATAGAGTTTTTAAGAACCCAGAGTCACCACATCACATTGAAGCATAGGAACCAAAAATAATCAAATATATATATTTCTACATCCTTTTAACATACTTCTTGGAGAACTTTTGGAAGTTATATTGCTTAACATGATTATTTTGTGTGCTTAATAGTACTATATACCCAGGTCTGGAGGGGAAGTAAAAGTGTTAGTGCTGCTTTAAGCTGTAGTTTAAAACTGAACCAAGACTTTTAGGATACATTGTCTTGTACAACAAATAACCGCAATATTAATTTTCTATTAGTTCATGCCCCATATTTTGGTGTTTATATATATGTAGCTAAAATCATAAACATTTATTATCAAAGTCCAAAATAGACAATTATATTTTGTTTGATATTTCAAAATTGTACTAGGAAAAGTAATTATTTATCTTAAATTTTTTCCAATAGAATTATGGACTGAATAGTTAAAGAGTGTTCAGTTTCCCTCTAGAGTTGTTTTACAACTTGCAAAATTCATAGAATTATAGAATCTTAGAACATATTTCAGAGGTCATTAAAGTCATATCCTACCCCACAGATATTTTGTGATTGTCTAAGCTCTTGGTATATTAAGTACGACAATTAAAATAATATTGAGAACACTACTGTCTTTCTACTTAAATACACAATCATGAAAGCGTACTCAACCTTTTTTCTTGTCTTCATCTTCCATATGCAATCGCTTGCCAGGTCACATTAACTGTATTGAAAAACATCTCTCATATCTATCCTCATCTCTTTATCACTATGGCGACCACCTCCTTTTTTTTTTTTGAGTGCCACATTTTATTTTTTTCCGCCACCTACTTTCAATTTCCCCTTCTCCAGTCTGTCTTCCACCCAGACACTGAAGTACTTTTCCTGAAGCACAAATTCAATCATATGACTCCTTTGCTCAGGAAACTTTAATGGCTACCTGTAGTCCTAGAAGAAGATAAACTTTTTAGTTTGGAATATAAATAAAACCTTTTACAACCTTGTGACAGCATACCTTTCCAGACTTGTTTAACATCCCTAATTCTCACACAGACTGTATTTTAGTCAAAGTGGTCTAGTTGTAATTCTCTGAAACTGACTTTCCATCTCTTTTGCCTTTGTGTAGGCTGTGACTGCTCTCTTTCCTCAGCAGCATCTCAGGTACTACCTTTCCTATTGTATGTAGTATTCTTTTCCATCTCAAATTATTTGGCATTTCCTTAGTTATGTGTTCCTAATGTATTCCTAAATGACATTCCTAACAAACTGTAAACCCTTCATTTTAGGAACTTATTTTTATTTTTGTATTTCCATAATCTCATACAATGCCTTGCACATAGTAGTCATTGATGACCAACTAACATTGTAAATATTTACTAATTTGATAAATGCTTGTTGAAGGAAAGACATCCTCCATTTTCCATCCCCTTCCTAAAAGCAAATCCTCTCAAAAAAACAGATTTATCAAGATTTTATTTCATTCATTGAATAGGCAGACTGAATTTTCACTGCTGGAGAATTAAGTTGGGTTATGTCCAATACAACACGGATAGAATTTGCCTGTTTTTTCTGCCCAAATTTAGAAGGTTTTTTGGTGAGCTTTTTTTTTTTGGTGCAAATCATGAGCTAAAATCTTTAACGTTATGTAAAGCAAATATTTTAAACTTTGCCTCTGACATCACCAGAAAGGAAAGTTCAATACTAGAGCAGAATTCCCTAGAGCACAGTCCATCACATACTCTTCCTCCTGGCTTGTACATACTTTGACAACTATAGTAAAATGGCAAGCATTTTTAAAAAGTGGCACGTAAAGACCACTAAACATAAAACAAAGACAAAAAGACAATTTTTTTAAACTAAAAGGGAAAGAGGTTGATTTGGCTACCTTAAGGGACTAGTAATGGAATATATAAACTCTTTCATTTCTAGGTCAATGATTTGAATCTAGCTCAGTCAGTAGTATCCAAAAATCATTATTATTTCACAGCTGTTCTATAGTCATTGTGAAATGAGCTTCTGGTCCTAATCCAGTTTTCAGAAGACAGGTGTCTATGGCATGATCTGTCCCCCTCCCTTACAGTTTACAGTAATTGGCTCACTTGTTAGTAATCTCAGTAAAAAAGCCAAAGATTAAATGGACATTGAAATTGAATTAGTCTCTTTCTCCTAGATCAGTGTGGAATCAGAGTTGCCAAACAGAATTGTTAGGAAAAGAGGACTTTTTCCCTTCCCTGTTCTGTACTGTGTATATACAGAGAGGAATCGGGTCTATAGATATATCAATTTCTTGCTGTCCTGGGCACTTACAATATTTCAAAAAGAAAAGAACTCCAGAGGAGCTAACCAAGAATTGTCTGAGATGCTGTGCTCTACTTGACATATTCCAACTGGGGTATGAAATGCTATGGCCAAGTTATAACCTCCTGAATGAACACATTCATCATGAAAGCACTCTCAGCAACTGCTGAAATGCAGCATCATCGGGCCTGCCCCTCTCAGTGAAGAGTACGAAATGTGAGATCTCCCTTCTTATTGGTGATAGATCATACCATGGTCATTTCTGGAAAAGCTAATAAATGAAGAAATAGAAAACAAGACTTTCACTCTTCATAGCAATTTTCCTCTGTGTATCTGTCCAAGTGCATATTATTAGGCTGCCCTAATGGGAAACTACCAACTGAAACTAATCTCACTAATGAGGTTCATTTTTCCTTTGACAAAGCAATAAATAGTTTCCTCAAGAAAAACTTAACTAATAGTGTAGTTACAGCCTTATAATTAATTTTCTTCCCCTTGCCTTGCAAGCATGAAAACAAACAGTGAATTTTTCATTTGTTCATCACTTTAGAACAAGTGTTTAGCAGAGATATGCTTGATTAATGGATTTAATTTGTTCCTTTCTTCTGGAGTCAGTTTTCATATTACATTGGTTATCAGAGGACAGGACAGTAAAGTGAGCATTTACATTGTACTGTGCTCCATCAGTGTCAGGGCTGGATTCTAGCTCTGGGTCTGCATCTTTAACCTTTGTAGTCCTGCAGAATGTTTCATCAATCTGCATTACAGTCACCTTGGGAAGAAAAGGCAGAAGCACTCAGTCAGCATTTATAGGTAGTAAAGGGTGTCATTATTTCTAACAAAATGCTGGCAACAGTGCACCTTTCATTTCCATCTGAAATATTATTTGTGAGATCAGCAAGCCAAATGTTAAAAGAGAAAAATCTATGTTACTATTTTGGTCACTACAAGGGCCTCTGTAAAAACCAACACAAAATGCCTCGTGTTTCATTATAGGCTGAGCACGTGAAATGGCTGGAGTTGGCCCTTTAAATTGAATATTACTGTCAGATAATCAAATCCAATAGATATAGGTCAAGTGGTACCATAAAAACTTAATGGCAAATTTCATAATACTGTCCATTTCATATCCTGGAAAAAGCACCGTGGTTCCATTCTTGAATTCACCTGACTTTTTAGTGTAACAAATAACCATAAGCTCTAGCCGGAGGGTGTTTTTTTATTATTCTTTTAGATATATATCTGATATAGACTTTGAGGCAAATGTGAAGTTATTGAGAAATATGCATCCATTATTGGCTTCTTAGACATTTTTCTTCAAGGATTTTTTTCATTATTAGAATGTGTTTCTAAGATGATTTATTAATTGATATAACCAAGGAAGTGATGGACCTCAAAAAGTACTTTTCAAATACAGAAAAAATATTCTGTATGTCAGTAGTTTATATATAATCATGGAAAGTCATTTCCTCTCCCCACTGAAATAAATATTTAGCAAAAAAGATGTTAGCAAAATGCAGAAACCATTTAAAGCCAGTAACCAAAAGTCTATAGCTCGATTTCCTCACTATCATGAGCCAATCACTCTAAAATTATTCAATTTACTGCATTTGGATGTTACTTTGATTCTTCCTACATAGCCAATTCTTAGTATAATACTGAAGTTGATAATATTAATGAAACTGCAGTGAAATGAATTTTATTTAAGTAAAACATCTGAGACAAGGAAACATTTTATTATGCATTCACAATTTACAACTTGAATATTCATTTCATTAGTTACAAGTATAATTACTTATTTTTATTTTTTAAATTAGCATTCATTTATTTTCTCTCTTTCCTTATTTCTTTCCCCTGCTAAAAAATAAATAAAACCCCTTCTTCCAAAAAGCATGACCAACCTAAACAAATTCTCTTATTGGGTATATCCACAAATGTGTATCTCATTCAATATATTTAATACATGACCTCTTTCACACAATGGATGTGGCATTCTTTAGCACTTAAAAAAGAAATGAGAAGAAAAGGATGTCTGCCATTGTAATAAAAGCTGCAGAAATTCCTCCTAGTATATGATCTGCATACTTTGTACTCTATATACTCAATACCTTTGGACAAAGACAATTGTCATTCTTGGTCACCAAGAGACTACCACTATGGCTATTAAACCGTTACCTTCCCTCTTAGAATCAATATGGTATATTGGTTAACCAAGGCAGAAGAGTGGTAACGTCTAGATAATGGGGGTTAACTGACTTATTCTTGAAGCTTACATAACTAGTGAAAAAGAAGTAGAAATTCAAGTTAGAGAAGGAAAGATAAAAAGAGGTGAAAAAGGAGGAAGGAGAAGAACAGAGGTAAGAGGGAATGAGAAGGAGGAACAGACAGAGGATAGAGAAAGGAAGTTAGGAGAGAAGGAACACATGCCAAGCCCCTCCCTTAAACCATGCCCAATTCTCTTTTCTCAGAAGTTCTAGGAAATTTCAACATTATAGTAGTTTATGTTAGTCTAAGTCACTACCCAGGCCTATATGTATATAATAGTATGCTTAGTAGTAAATTGAAATCTAGAGGAATTAAAACATCCTTTGGAAATGTCAGTAAAATTCTAAAGATCCAATGAAAAATAGTTCTGATCACGAGGAAAAGGGAGAGTTATTTTTAAAAAGCCATGTCCCACACATATACTATACATTGGAATATGGACTAATAAGGTTATCAGTACTGATTCTTCTCATCTCAGAAACTGGGAAATAGTTAGAGTCTCTCTGGGGGTTTGCTGACTGCAAACATCTTGGAGGCTTTGCTGCCAAGCTACCTGATGGATTACCTTTACCTGTCCTTCCTGCTAAGACCTGTGATTTCTGTGAAGAAGATCCTGGAACTACAGCTAGCCTGGCTCATCATCCTGTCAAGTGTGGTTGTTGTGAGTGAGATCCAAGTCCATCTGGACTTGGAATCTTTCCTCTTGGCCTTGTTAATCTTGCCACAGAGCATCACCCTTCAAGCCTTACATACAGGATTAGTCAGAACAGAGACTGGGAGTTTTAGATCAGTGAGGTGAGGTGCAGTGTAGCCCAACTCTGTGAAGACGCGGTGAAGAGACATTAGATCCTGGGGACTTTAGTTAGAGAAAATTAGAATTGGAGTTACCTTATTCCCCTCCTCAACCTTTCCCAGTTTGATTTAAATGTTTTCCTTTTTATTGAGTGGTCCCTGTGTTGATCTCAGACCAGGATCTGCCCTGGTTTGAGTTTCTGTTGGCCTTTCAACCCACAGTTAGCAACCTGATACTGGCCCATTACAATTCATCCTGTCATATGCCCCCAAACAGCCTCCCTTTAACACTTCCTAATAATAACCTTTGCTCTTCTGCATGACAGATAAATGTAGCTAAATATATGAAAAATTAATAAACCATATATTTACATTATATATAAATTTATAAAAATTATGAATAATAGGAGGAGTTAGGGTCCTTTTCCTTACATTCTTTGGCTCATTATATCCACACTGCAATATCCCGGGAACAAATTATTTAATATTCAGCTTTTGGTTCACATTTCTTTAGGCTTCCCTAAGAGTGAAGAAAGTCACTCGGTTTAAGATACGAATCAGAGAAGAGGCAAATGTTTATTTCCTACACAAAAGGGATAGTAAAAGATACAGAAGTCTCAGTGAAAATTGAGAGGTAAAACTAAAACAATGTAAAAAAGTATACCAACTGTTGCAGTCTTTTCAAACTTGTGGTTAGTATTTTTCAAAGACTTTGTCTACAGACAAGCTTAGCCAGGAATTGATGGTGGTCTCCTCCAATCACCAATATTGGTTTGGCATCAGTCATCTCTAGTGCATTCAGGACTGCTAAAACTCACAAGATCACCTCCAAGCCTGAACATAGCTAGTTCAAGAACAATATCCCATCTCATGTTCAGCAAAGGAAACAGTCCTAGGCCTGGCTATAAGCTCACAAGGTACGAACCTGTTCATTTCCCACATGGGGTGACCGCAGAATGCTTAGGGAAAGAGTGCTGCTCATCTCACCATTCCCAGCTGAGTAAACATTACTTGCCATAATAGTTGAGTTGGAGAAAGAAAATGAGCATAAAACTATCTCACTCTTTTTAAAAAATAAATTTATTTATTTAATTAATTTAGAATATTTGTCCATGGTTATATGATTCATGTTCCTTCCCTCCACTCTTCTTTCCCCCTCCCAGTTTTACATGTTTTCATTGTTCAAAACCTATTTTTTTGGAATAGAGTGATCATTTAAATTAAACATCCCCAATCATATGCCCATTGAACCATGTGATCAACCTTTTTTTCCCCTGTGTTTCTACTTCCACAGTTCTTTCTCTGGATGTGGATAGTGTTCTTTCTCATAGATTCCTCTGGATTGCTCAGGATCACTGCATTGTACTAATGGAGAAGTGCATTACATTCAATTGTACCACAGTGTGTCAGTGTCTGTGTACAATGTTCTCCTGGTTCTGCTCCTCTCACTCTGCATCACTTCCTGGAGGTTGTTCCAGTTCCCATGGAATTCCTACAGTTTATTATTCCTTTTAGCACAATAGTATTCCATCACTAATATATACCACAACTTGTTCAGCCATTCCCTAACTGAAGGGCATCCCTTCATTTTCCATTTTTTTGCCACCACAAGGAGTGGAGCTATGAATATGTACAAGTCTTTTTCCTTATTATCTCTTTGGGGTACAAACCCAGCAGTGCTATGGCTGGATCAAAGGGCAGACAGTCTTTAGTGCCCTTTGGGCATAGTTCCAAATTGCCCTCCATAATGGTTGGATTAATTCACAGCTCCCCCAGCAATGAATTAATGTCCCTACTTTGCCACATCCCCTCCAACATTCATTATTTTCTTTTGCTGTCATGTTAGCCAGCCTGCTAGGGGTGAGGTGATACTTCAGAGTTGTTTTGATTTGCATCTCTCTGATGCTTTATAGTATAATTTGAGATCTGGTACTGCAAGGCCACCTTCCTTTGCATTTTTTACTGTTTCCCTGGATATCGATGATCTTTTGTTCTTCAAATTAACTTTGTTATGATTTTTTCTAATTCAGTACAATTCAGTTTATTTTGTATCCTGCAACTTTGCTAAAGTTGTTGATTATTTCCACTAGCTTTTTAATTGATTCTCTAGAATTCTTTTAGTAGACCATGATATCATCCAGAAAGAGTGATAGCTTGGTCTCCTCATTGCCAATTTTAATACCTTTGATTTCTTTTTCTTCTCTAATTGCTACTGCTAATGTTTCTAGTACAATGTTAAATAATAGAGGTCATAATAGGCATCATTGTTTCACTCCTGGTCTTATTGGGAATGCATCTAGTTTATCCCCATTGCAGATGATGTTGGCTGATGGTTTTAGATAAATACTATTTATTATTTTTAGGAAAGACCCTTCTATTTCTATACTTTCTAGTGTTTTCAATAGGAATGAGTGTTGTATTTTGTCAAAGGCTTTTTCTGTGTCTATTGAGATAATCATGTGATTTTTGTTGCTTTGCTTGGTGATATGGTCAATTATGTGGATGATTTTCCTAATATTGAGTGATCCTTGCATTCCTGGTATAAATCCCACCTGATCATAATGAATAACTCTTCTTATCACTTGCTGGAGTCTCTTTGCTAGTATCTTATTCAAGATTTTTGCATTTATGTTCATTAAGGATATTGGTCTGTAGTGTTCTTTCTCTGTTTTTGACCTGTCTGGCTCTGGAATCAGTACCATATTTGTGTCATAAAAGGAATTTGGTAGATCTCTCTCTTTGCTTATTATGTCAAATAGTTTGTATGGTATTGGGATTAGTGTTCTTTGAATGTTTGATAGAATTCCCTTGTGAATCCATCAGGCCCTGGGGATTTTTTCTTAGGGAGTTCTTTGATGGCTTGTTCAATTTCTTTTTCTGATATGGGATTACTTAAGAATTCTATTTCTTCTGTTAATCTAGGCTATTTATATTTTTGTAAATATTCATCCATATCACCTAGATTGGCATATTTTCCCCATATAATTGGGCAAAATAGTTTTTAATGACTGCCTTAATTTCCTCTTCATTGGAGGTGAGGTCTCCCTTTTCATCTATGATACTATTATTTTGATTTTCTTCTTTCCTTTTTTATGAGATTAACCAGTATTGTCTATTTTTGTTTGTTTGTTTTCAAAATACCACCTTCTAGTCTTATTAGTTCAATAGTTCTTTCACTTTCAGTTTTATTAATTTCTCCCTTAATTTTGAGGTTCTATAATTTAGTTTTCTTCTGGGGATTTTTAATTTGTTTTCATGTTTTTTGATTTGCATGTCCAATTCATTGACCTCTGCCCTCCCTAATTTGCTAATATATGAAATCAAGCATGTAAATTTTCCCCTGAGTACTGCTTTGGCTGCATCCTATAGATTTTGAAAGAATGTCTAGTCATTGTCATTTTCTTCAATGAAATTATTATTTGTTGCTATGATTGGTTCTCTAACCAATTTTGGAGAATCATATTATTGATTTCCAATTAATTTTTTTATTTGGCTCTCCATGTACCCTGACTGATGATTATTTTTATTGCATTATGATCTGAGAAGGTTGCATTTATTATTTCTGCTTTTCTGCATTTGTTTGCCATGTTTTTATGACCTAGTACATGGTCAATCTTTGTGAAAGTACCATGTGCTGCTGAAAAGAAGGTGTATTCCTTTTTGTGGTAGATTCAGGTCTGCCACTAGTATAGTTTTACTATCTATTTCCACCTTCAATTCCACTAGTTTCTCCTTTAGAAATTTGGATGCTATACCATTTTGTGCATACATGTTGATTACTGATATTTCTTTATTGTTCATACTCTCTTTAATCAGGATGTATTTACCTTCCCTATCCCTTTTAATCAGATCTATTTTTACTTTGGCTTTAAAACTCCTGCCTTCTTTCTATCAGTTGAGGCCCAATAGGTTTTGCTCTAAACTTTAATTCTAATCTTGTGAGTATCTACCCGACTCAGATGTGTTTCGTGTAGATAACATATGGTAGGATTTTGGATTCTAATCCAGTCTCCTATTTTTTTTTCATTTTATGGGTGATGTAATAGAATCAATAATCTGTGTGTAGACTATGCCTTGTAATAACTGGGTATTCTGTCAGACTAGAGAACTGCTGCTAGTATGGGGACACCTGAGGGTATGTAGTTACGATGGAGATAGAGGTACTACTAAGATAAAGAGAGATGCTGCCACAGGGGAATGCTCTGGGGTTTGTCTACTAATCCTTACTGATGACTAGTATATCAATATATTTCCTAACCTCCTCCTCCCTTTCTCCCCTCCCTTTCACTTCCCTTCTCCTCCCTTCTCCTCCCAGATTCTTCTTGAAGCCTTTGACTTTTTCCCTCCCCCCTGAGTGAACTATAAAGATACTCTTTTCTTTTCCTTTTTCAAGTCAGGGGGTTTATTGGGAAACAGGATGGGAAACTGAGGTAAGAGGGATGAGGGTTTCCCTAATCTTAAATGAAGATTATGAGGGTTTGGGAAATCAGGCCAGTCATAACTGTGACAGAGGGACAGTCAGAGAGATGGAGGATAACTGTTATTCTTCTTTTCTTCTACACAAATCCACCAAGGTCTCTCAGCCTAAATTCAGAATCGCCCCTCAAGGATCCTTCAACCTGGGACAGAAATTAATATTAGTTTTCAGCTTCTTCCCCCTTATCCAGGCTTGCCTCCTTTGATCAGAAAAACCCAGAGAGATCCAAAGTCTCCTGGTCAGTCAACCCCAGAGAGAGCAACAAGTTTCTCCCCCTGACCAGCTTCAACTCCCCCAAGAGAGAATCCAAGTCCCAGTTTCTCCCCGGTCAATTGCCTCCTCCTCCTGGGAAAATTCCATTTGGAATCTTAACCTTGATTTTTGCAGATCAGGTCCCCAGCTTGGTTTGCATGCCTGGGTTGTCCTGCAAATCCTCTCTCTCTTCATTTCTTTTTCACAGTGAGTTCATCCCATTCATGTTCAAATTTATGACTGTCACTTGTGTATTCCCCAGCATTTTGATATCCTCTCCTAATTCTGTCCTTTCTTCTTTTGCTATATGCTTTTAAACCAGTGGTTTGCTTTTAATCAATCCCCCAATCCCCTCCTTTAATATGCATCAATTTCTGGCCCCTCCTTTTTTGTTCCCGTATTTTTTAGGGTCTGTTAAGTTCCCTCCCCCCTCTCTTTCCCTCTATTTTTGTACTCCCTCCCCCCCTTAGTTTCCCCTTCTCACTTACCCTGCAGGATAAGATAGAATTCAAGACTCCAATAGATCTATATTCTCTTCTCTGTCATCTTTTCACTAGCATTATACTTAAAATTTTTGCATCTATGTTCATTAAGGAGATTGGTCTGTAGTTTTTTTTCTCTCTCTCTCCTTTTGGTCTTCCTGGCTTTGGATAAGTACCATATTTATGTCACAAAAGGAATTTGATAAAACTTCTTTTATTATTTTGTCAAATAGTTTGCATAACATTGGGATTAGTTGTTCTTTAAATGTTTGATAGAATTCACTTGTTAATCCATTTGGTTCTGTGGATTTTTTCTTAGGGAGATCTTTGATGACTTTTTCAATTCCTTTTTTTTTTTGAGATTGTTTATTATATTTCCTCTTTTGTTAATCTAGGCATTTTATATTTCTGTAAATGTTCACCCATTTCTCATAGATTGTCATATAATTGAGTAACTTACTTCTTAATAATTACCCTAATTTTCTCTTCATTAAAGGTGAAGTTGCCCTTTTCATGTTTGATATTGTTAATTTGGTTTTCTTTTTTTTTACTAAATTAGCCAGTACTTTATTATATTTGTTTTTTCAAAGTACCAGCTCTTAGTGTTATTTATTAGTTCAATGCTTCTTTTACTTTCAATTTGATTAATTTCTCCTATAATTTTTAGGATTTTAGATTTAATTTTATCTGGAGATTTTTAATTCGTTCTTTTTCTAATTTTTTTTTTGAGTTGCAAGTCCTATTAATTGATCTCCTCCCTCTCCATTCTGTTGCTATAGACACTCAGTGATATCAATTTTCCCCTGAGTCTGTATCTCATATGATGTCTCCTCATCATCATTCTCTTTAGTGAAGTCCATAATTGTTACTATGATTTGGTTTTTATCTACTAATTTTGAGGAATTAGATTATTTGGTTTCTAATTAATTTTAAATTTCACTCTCATGATCATTTTCTAATTAGAATTTTTACTGAATTATGATATGAAACACTTGCATTCATTATTTCTACTTTTCTGCAACTGTTTGCAATATTTCTTTGGTCTAGTACATGGTTGATCTTTGTATTTTATAGTATTGGGGTGTAAAATGATGTTATTAAGGACTATAGTGTGTTATATACCTTTCTGGTTACACAAACTACTTGGATACACACATGCATACACACATATTATATATAGATAGATAGATAGATATGTATCTTTCACCTCATGGTGAAGTATTTCTTCATCTTGAGAATTCTCCCAAGCTATTCTCATACTCCTTATCACTGGCTAAAACCCATGAACAATGTTATCTTACTAAAACTATCCATGATCCTTAATTAAAAGTAACTTATTTATGTTAAGAGTGTCTCCAAATAGACAAATTGGTTAGTGAAAATGTCTCAGAGGCTAACTGACCAGAGTGTGATTCTGAGATGGTACTCAGAACCCAGGCAAGCAAGGCTTCAGTATTTCTCCTTTCACAATACTCCTCAAAGTAGCAGATCTGACACTTTCTTCTTCAGGATGTATATCTACAGTGAGGAAAGTAGAAAACACTCAAGATGGTCTCTGAGTTCTCTTTCTTCCTATCATAGCAGAGCTATTCCTGACAGTAAAAGCTGAGTTGGCCAGTCTCTTCAGAAGTTAGAGACCAACTTTTCTCAGAACTCTTCTTGCTCTATTTCTTTAAAGTTCTAAGCTCATGCACAGAGTTCCTTCTTGCTTCATCTACTCTTCAGTCTCTGGGACAACTCCAAAATTCCTTATCTTATCAAACCTTATCAATCTATTACTGATTTACTAATTTCCTCACTATAATGTGTACCATGTATTGCTCAAAAGAAAGTATATTCCTTTTTTTTCCTATTCAGTTTTTTCCAGATATCTATTAACTCTAAGTTTTATAGTATTTATTCACTTCCCCTTCTTTCCTATTTATTTTTTGGTTCAATTTATCTAGTTCTGAAAGGGGAAGGTTGAAATTCTCCACTAACATGGTCTTACTATCTACTTCCTCCTTGAGATTCTTTAATTTTTTCTTTAGAAATTTAGATGCTATGCCATTTGGTGCATAAATGTTTAGTATTAAAATTACTTCATGTTTTATAGTATCCTTTAACAAAATATAATTTCTTCCCTTGTCTCTTTTTAATCAGATCAATTTCTATTCTATATTTGTCTGGTATTATGATTGTTACTCTTACTTTTTTTACTTTAGATGATGCATAATAAATTTGCTCCAGCTTTTTACCTTGAATCTGTGTGTATAAACCTGCCTCAAATGTGTTTCTTGTAAACAATGTATAGTAGGATTCTGGTTATTAATCCACTCTACAATCCACTTCCTTTTAATGGGTGAGTTCATCCCATTCACATTCAGAGTTATGATTACTGTGTATTGCCCTCTATCATATTATTCTCCTTAAATTATTGTTCTCTCTGTTTCCTTCTCTGAAATTCCTTTTCTCTCTCTTTCTCCTTAGCAGTGTTTTGCTTTTTGTCACACACACCCCACTTCCTTCTCTCTCCAATTACAACCCACTTCCTTTGTGTTATTCCCTCTACTTCTCTGTGGGGTAACATAGAATTCTATACCCCATTGAGTATATATATTTTTACCCTCTCTTAGTACTTTAAAATGAGATTGGTTCTATTTTGAGAAACTAATAAAATATAATGGAAAAGGGGGGAAATCTAGAAATGATCTCTTCAGCAGCCAGTAGCATAATAGAGGTTTGATTTTGTCAAGGGTTAATTTGGTAGGAGTTTGACAAAAGTGAGGAGAACAGTTTGATAAAACACATAGTTTATTTTGAGAAGTATAGATAGAAAATAGAAAGGAGGAAAAAGATTATTTCTCTAATGCTAATAATTATTATTGGAATACTACTCTAATAATTATACCTAAATTCCTAATCCTACCTGAAATTTCTAAAAAAAAAAACCTACTCTGTCTTCAAGGATAGGTTCTTCTGCCTGAGCAAAACAGGCCTAACTACCTACACAGCCTACCTATAAATTTATTCACTAATTAGTTACCTATATTAATAACTAGCCATTCATCACCTATAAACTCCTTAAATCCATTTCTCTATCCCAACTGTCAATAGTAAAAACTTCCCATTACTCCATACCTCAGAGACTGACCCTGCTCCCTAAAGGCCCAGAAGCAAAAGACCAACTGTCAACTTATTCCTTCCTTATATATCTTCCTTGTCTCCTAGGTAAAGGAATCTTCAGCTCTGTCTCACAGGTACCTGTCAGTTCCCTTCTACTTAGAAATCCTTCTCTTCTCTTTCTTGCCTCTTAAAGATGTAGAGGGAGAGATTAAGAAAATCCCTTTTACAATACTGATGTAGGGAGTCTTCTATATTTATCATGTAACAGTATTTGAGCTTAGAGAGAATTTAGAGAACATCTAGTCTAATCTAACTAATTTTAAAGATGAAACTGACACCTTGAGAAGTAATTCATCTTTATCAAAATCATCATTAATAAGGAATGGAGTTAACTTTCTAAGTTAGATCCTAGAAATTATAGTCCAGGATTTTCCCTTAAACTACATTGTCTGTAAATTACACTGTTATTTACATCATTTATTGTCAACCATGAGCTGTACTATTTCTTTTAGTCATAAAATAATTTCCCAATTAACCAGGCTCAAACTCTTCTCCTTTCATCTTTAATGACTTTCTCTCCTTTACTTCAAGCTAGTTGCCAAATCTCATTTTTAATATCTATTGTTAACAGTCTAACCTAAACTACTACTGTCACAATAATTTGCCTAAAACCATTCTGATATGATCATGTCATTTCTTTGCTCAAAACAAATAATCTTTGGCTTTAAAGATCCTCAGTATTCTCACACATTCTTGTATTCTAAACTGCAATCAAACTGGAATGTTTTGCTCATCTTATTCTTTCTTGTCCTAATTCCTTGCATTTTCTCACATACCTATCCCCTAAAATGTATCCCTTTACTCGCCCAAATTGCTGAAATATTTTCATACTTTATTACCCAACTAAGATCCACTTTCCTCATAGATTTTAAATATAACTGATGTATTACCAAGCATATAGAATTAAGATTTTAAAATATTTTATTTTAGTAAAATTTTAGCTTAACACAAAAAGATAAATTGAGCAAAATATAGTTTATGCATGAGGATTTTTTAGCTCTAATAAGAAATTCTTAAAAGTCATTCATATATTAAACAGATGTAGAAAATGAGATTTGGATATTAGTATATATGTATTTAGAACACACACACTTAATGCCAGGCTCTAAGGTGAGTAGAGACTAAATCAGAGAGAGAAAAAGAGAAAGTGAGAGAGAGACAGAGAAAGACAGAAACAGAGAGAGGCAAAGACAGAAAGAGCAGAGAGATAGAAACAGACAGAGAAAGATAAAGACAGATAAAGCTGGATAGGCAGTTAGAGACAATGAGACAGACACAGAGACAGAAAGGCAGATACAGACAAACAGATAAACAGATACAGAAAGACAATGAAAGAGGCAGAGAGAGAGAATAAAATCATACATGTGCTGATACACTCATTTTTATCCTTTCTTTTACTATAATCTTAAACACAGTTCTCATGCTCATACCATTTTCTTTATGACATGTTCTCATTCTCTCTGATTTTCCGTAGACTTCAGAGTAAAATGACATCTGATGTATTCACAGAAGATCTTATCAGATTTTTGGCTCTCTCACACACACACACACACACACACACACACACACACACACACACACACACGACTCCTAAAAGCAAACTACTTTAACTTTTGCCTAAACATTCTAACTGAAATATTGTATTCCTTAAAACATTTTTGCTCTGGTTTGAACTTTACCAACAGTCACCTGAACTTCCTGAGATGTCTTTCTTCCCAGACTGCCAATTCAATCAAGAAAATCTTATTTTAAATATTTCTAGGTGTTATTTCTTTAGAAAGTTTAATTCAAGGAACAAATAGCAGAAAGATGGAAATAATTAAAGATGAAATCATTATTTGAATGGAATAAATCCAGAAAATGCTTGAATGGTCCCTTCTAAGTCCAAGGTTATCAGATAAATCTATGATGTCAAACCTTATCATAACTAAGCAGGAAAGGTTATAAGATTATTTGCTGACACAATTAATTATCTCTTGTTTACTCTCCCTTCCCTTTGAAACCTGGAATCCAAGCAGAAGGTCTATCAAACAAACCTCATTTGTGAGGAGATGTGTGAAAAAATAAACAGTGCAGAACAAATGGAGCAGTTGGTTTTATGTTGGTTGTTAGCTTATCCACTCAGATGGATAAAATCTTCATTATGGAGTTCTAGAAGTAATTTTGATCACAGGAGTCAAAATAAGGGATTTGGATCAACTTTTATTTCCTTAGCATTCCAAAGTAAAGTTCCATTAATTTAAATATAGATAGTACATATATACTAATGAAGTATTTAATTTAAAACAAATCATTTTGTGCCTTAGGTTCCTCATCTTTTAAAAAAATTTTAATTAATTAATTAATTTAGAATATTTTTTCATGGTTACATGATTCATGTTCTTTCCGTCCACTACCTCCACCTCCTTCCCATAGCCGATGCATTCCACTGTTTTTTTTTTTAACTTTTAATTTTTTTTTAGACCCTTACCTTTTCATCTTGGAATCAACAAGGCAGAAGAGTGGTAAGGACTAGGCAATGGGGGTCAAGTGTCTCGCCCAAGGTCACACAGCTGGGAAGTATCTGAGGTCAGATTTGAACCTAGTACCTACTGTCTCTAGGCCTGACTCTCAATCCACTGAGTTTTACATGTGTCATTGATCAAGATCTTTTTCCATATTATTGATATTTGCACTGGGGTGATCATTTAGTGTCTATATCCCCAATTATATCCCTATCATCCCATGTGATCAAGCAATTGTTTTTCTTCTGTGTTTCTATTCACACAGTTCTTCCTCTGAATGTGGATGGCATCTTGCTCTTAAGTCCCTCAGAATTGTCCTGGATCATTGAATTGCTAGTAGTAGAGAAGTCCACTACATTTGATTATACCACAGTGTATCAATCTCTGTACATAATGTTTTCCTGGTTCTGCTCCTTTTGCTCTGCATCACTTCCTGGAGGTTGTTCCAGTTAACATGGAATTCCTCCAGTTCATTATTCCTTACAGCATAAAAGTATTCCTTTGCCTTCCAGAATGATTGGATCAATTTACAACTCCATAAGCAGTGCATTAATGTCCCAATTTTGTCACATCCCCTTCAGCATTTATTACTTTCTTTTGCTGTCATGTTAGCCAATCTTCTGGATGTGAGGCAGTACCTCAGAGTTGTTTTGATTTGTATTTCTCTAATTATAAGAGATTTGGAAGACTTTTTCATGTGCTTATTAATAGTTTTGATTTCTTTAACTGAAAATTGCCTATTCATGTCCCTTGCCCATTTGTCAATTGGAGGATGGCTTGATTTTTTTTTTATAATTGATTTAGCTCCTAATATATTTGAGTAATTAGACCATTGTCAGAAATTTTTGTTATAAAGGGTTTTTCCCCCATTTGTTACTTCCCCACTAATTTTGCTTGTATTGGTTTTGTCTGTACAAAACTTTTTTTTTAATTTAATGTAATCAAAATTATACATTTCTATTTTTTTCTAACTCTTTATTGGTTTTAAAATCTTTCATTTCCCAAAGGTCTGACATGTATACTATTCTGTGTTCACCTAATTTGCTGATAGTTTCCTTCTTTATGTTCAGGTCATTCACCCATTCTGAGTTTATCTTGGGATAGGGTGTGAGGTGTTGATCTATTCCTAGTCTATCCCACACTGTCTTCCAATTTTCCCAGCAGTTTTTGTCAAATAGTGGATTTTGGTCCCCAAAGCTGGGATCTTTGGGCTTATCTTAGACTGTCTCTCTGAGGTCACTTACCCCAGGCCTATTCCACTGATTCTCCCTTCAGTCTCTTATCCAGTACCATATTGTTTTGATGACCCTTGACTTATAGTACAGTTTAAAATCTGGTACTGCTAGGCAACCCTCCACATTTTTTTTCATTATTTCCTTTGATATTCTTGATCTTTTGTTGTTCCAAATGAACTTTGTTATAGTGGTTCCTCATTTTTAATGTGAGGGAGGTTGGAATATATAGTTTAAGTACTAAATTTAAAATCATGGTTTTATGATTGATAGTTACAAAATATTTTATAAAATATTCGATAGGAATGATTTCATTTAAGCTTCCTAATAGTCCTATGAGATAAGTGGTGCAAGTATCATCATTCTCATTTCACACTGGGGAAACAGTCACTCATGAAATAAATTGCCTTTTCTACAGTCACAGAGGGAGTTAGTGATAGATATCCATCCTTCTCTCTCCAAGTCCCATGCTCTCTCTACTAAGCTATACTGCCCAGGTACTAACAAAATAAATCTTCAAATTCTGATAAGTTTCTTTGGAGATCTTAACCAAAATCTTATGGTAACAGGTAATGCATTATGAAGCATGCTACTCATATTCTGTTCCCATTGCCTATTGCTCCTTAAACATCTATAGGAAGAGAGCCAAGATCCAGGGATAGAAAAGCATTTCTATCAATTCTGGGCCCCAGAGTTAAATAACCTATTATATGATTTGTGGATTTGGGTAGAGGGCAAAGCGATCAGAAACAAAAGAAAAATTAGGATAGTTACTAGAAAAAATATCTGAGGGTGCATTTCACATGTACTTTGAAGCAGGGAAGGTAAATTCCAGCTACATAAATCTAAAAAAAATACTCCTCTTTGCTGAGGAAGCATCAGAGTAAAGCATATCTATGTTCCAATTTATTAAACTTTTGCTGTATGCCTGATCAATTCCTGCCTAGACAGCTGAGAAGAACCAACTAAGCTTTGGTTCTTATTTTAAAAAATCAAAGGGCTAGGAATAAAGGAATTGACAGACAAATATTTGAGAAGTGATGTTTCAAAGAAGAAAGGGCAGAATTGCAATCAGAAAACACTCCTTATTTGTCTAGGCCTGCTTTTGAATTCCTCAAAGTAAACTTGGAGCCATAAACATTAGCTATTAGTGATAGTTACTTAAAATACTAGATTGTCCAGACAATGTGCAACTGTTAAAGGAAGCAATTAGGGCCAGATGAAAAGTAATAATCAGTGATCGATATAATGATTAGGTAGTCCCAGCTCTCAGGCTCTCATCTTTGATGGGATACTGATTTTCTAATAGTCTATAAATAAAAGAAAAATAAAGAATGCTAACTACTCCCCACAGAAATGTCTGAATTGAGGTATATGAATTGTGTCAGGGATTTGTCCTGTAATTATATATGTGGAGTATGGCAAAATGTTGCCTGGGGTTTGAAGGAGTCAAGATCATAGAACTTATTTGGTAATTATTTTATTATATTAGCCTATTCTTTTTACTTTATTGGTCATGAGTGTAAAGATTATATATAGTATAAACTATGCTTAAATCATTCCTTACTGATGCCACAATGTTATGTTTAAAGTCCTTTGAAGTAAAATAGGTGAGGCAGGTGGAATGTTTTTCAACAGGTAGAGCCATGAGCCATGAGATATTGAGGTCCATCTAGCAGTCTCTTTGAGGACCCAGGGTTATCTCTGTCTAAATGGGACAACCCAGTTGGATAAAGGAGATGAGAAACACTGTGTACACTGTGTATTCTTTTTTTTTTAAGTTTTTAAAACATTATTTTATTTGGTCATTTTCATACATTGTTCATTGGAAACAGATCATTTTCTTTTCCTCCCCCCCCCTCACCACCCCTTCCCTAGCCGATGGCCGATTCGTCTGGGTATCACATGTGTCCTTGCTCTGAACCCATTTCCTTGATGTTGGTATTTGCATTAGGGTGCTCATTTAGCATCTCTCTTCGATCAGAAACACTGTGTATTCTAATCCATGTATGCAGACATCACATACAGTGATCTGCCATAGTGCCATGGTTCCTTTATTATATAGGTTTTCAGGTACATGATTCTTTGACACACAATCTATTCTCTATGAATATGACATTCTACAATCTGATTGGATATTATCAAATTACCTAAACAACACTCTTGTGATGTTACTAAAACAGAGTTCTATGATCATTTACGTCTTCATATCTAGGTGTGAGGACTTGAAGCAGATCAGTTTTGGGGTCTTCCTCAATTTAGAAGTTCTGTTTTTCTTATGTTACTTTGAAGTGCCTAGCAATGCTGCCTGGTTTCTATTCATCAACAAATTCATTAGAGTGCGATAACTGTAAGGAAAGATTTATTATGGTGCTCAAGCATTTGACCAGGGTTTATTGTAGGGCCTTGAAGGTATCTTGTACTTCAGAAAGGAGGGATTATGGACTATAATCTTTGGGCTTTAATTCTGTAATTGCAATTCTTTTGGGATACTAATCTAGAGGGATTAAACTGGGAGATATAGGATCAATATATATATATATATATATATATATATATATATATATAAGTATTTGCTCTCATATTATTTCTCCTATATTGGGGAGAGATTCGTAACCATAACAAGTCCATTAGTAGGGAATGTTGGGGAGATGTCACAGAAAGGGGGTTGGCTGGGGGCACCTCCTTTACAGGGGGCTGCTTTGCAGTTCCCAATTCCCCACTGTGACCATATCAGTGGTAGGGGTCTGTTGGCTCCCTGCAATGAGAGACTACAAAAGCAAATCTTGATATTTCTCTAGAATTACGGTGGATGGAGTTTAAATCCTCTAGGGACCACTTTTGCCAGTGTCTACACTATCAGAGGCAGTTAGTAGTACTGTGGGTAGAGAATTAAGTTCATGAAGAACTGACTTCAATTTCAACCTCAGACAATTACTAGCTGTGTGATCCTGGGCAAGCCACTTAAATACTGTGTTTCAGTTTCCTAAACAGTAAAATAAATATAATAATAGTTCCTACCTATCACAACTTTGGTATTATAAAAATATTTTATTCCTCTCCCCACCTTTATTATCAGATATGATCAAGCTAGTGTCAATAGCACTCCTGGGCAAATAAATGTTCAAAAAATACTTCATTTGCTTATAAATCTCATTTTAGCAAAGCAGTTTAAACCTGAACAACTTCTCAAAGCTAGTACTATAAAAGGTTAATTATTTATGTGACTGATATTCATAGGGAAAGTGAAAAAAGCAATGGACATCAAACAAATAAGACTAGTAGAAACATGTTATGCTTTCTTCTTCTACCCTCTCTTTTTGTTAATGCTTTCCTCTTTCCTCTCCCAAAGTTTATGAGTTAAAACAATATTTATCCACTATTCATTGTGTTGTCCTCTAGGGGAGATTATTATATGCTTCCAAAATTACCTCAATTCTCTAACTGTCCTGGGAAATATTGTACACTTTCAGATATGTCTCACAATTATACAGATACTCCCTTACTCTCCGTCTCCCACCACTTTTCTTTTGAATTGTATTTTCATAGCTAATTAGGGCATATAGCTTGTTTATAAAAGAATCCTCCTCTTTTGCGAAGGTAGCTTTCAAATCATAACTTTCTATAAATGGAGAGAAGTTAAACAAAAACAATAAATCAACATTATACACAACTTATTAATAGAACTACTCATCAAGGTCTGAGATTTCAAACCTATTTTAATAATAAACACCCTGCTGAAGCAGACTTATTTTACCAATAGATGCAAATATGACTCAAGTATTAGAAACCAGAGAAGCTGAGAAAAGAACAGCTTAGAAAAGCTGACAATGGAGGCAGCCTAATGTTTATGTCAATCAAGCAGAGCATGAATTTTAATTAAATGTATTGCTAATGTACATGGTTGATTCTAAAAACCACATATGGAAGATGGTTGGATAGTAAATATCTATCTTAACCTTGGTACCTTTGTGACAGGCAGGGTAATTTAGATCCTATTATGCTTGATGGCATGTCTTTCAGCTCTTTGGCTACACCCTTCGCTCCACTGATAAAGGTGTTGATGTATTTTCATAGCACATTCTGTCTCCCTATATGTTGCCAAATGGCATTAGCCAATCGTTGAGCTATCCCTTAAGTAGTAATTAGTCAAAAGCACTCATGTATACGTTTATGGGCCAGAGCTTAAATGTGTTTAGTCCCTCCAAGAAATGATTCAGTCCCTGCTGCAAACAAGACCTCTGGATCTAATGGAAGCGTCAACTCGGGACATTTTCTTTCAATCAGTAAATGGTATAGGACAATTTAAAGCAGTTGTTTAGAATGATTGTTACCTTTTCTTATAATTTCTGTAGCATAAACTGAGTCTTTTTATATTTTTCCCTGGAGACAAAACATTTCCTTCTTCCCATGAAAATGTAAAAGCATTGCAGGATGAGACTTTCAAAGCTTAATACTATCTTTTAAGGGTTCCAATCTGGACTGTATATATATTACAGAATATTTCTTTCTGTGCCAGTGTTCCCCTCTAATATTCTATTCCTTTGCATTGACTGAACTATTTGTCCCTTTCTTGGTCAACTTTTCAATATATTTAGCTGAGTATGGGGATTAGTTGCTAAAGTCATTGTGAGTCAGGAGCATTGGTATTAGAAACAAAACAACGATGTTTGAAATCTGGCTCTGAAAGTTGTTATTTATCATTTGAGATCCTTGCCAAGTTACTCTATCTCTCAAACTTCAGTTTCCTCATCTGCAAGATAGGAATGAACAATTTCTACTTCATTGGTTGTTGGGAGATTCAAAAGGTAAGATAAGATGTTTTTAGATACAAATGTATTATAAATATAATATTGCTAATATGATTAACTTTAGCAAATGTTTTGTCATCATCATCATGGAAAGAGCATTCAGCATCTTTGTTAAAACTCACAATGCAGTATGTAGCATCAAAGTGAGAAGGTGTTGATAAGGTATGTAGAAAGAGTTATGGACCTGAATTCAGGTGATGACTGGGTTAGATTCCTACCTCAGTGTGCTTAGCCATGCGACTTCACACAAAATCAAAGAAAGGCAGGGTTGGGTTCTGAATGAATAGAGTTCTGGCTTTCAATGTAGGAAGAATCTGTGTTCAGATATTATATTTCATAACTAGTTGTGTGACAATGGGTTGGTCAGTGCATTTCTCCGAGTCTCAGTTTCCTCATCTGTAAAGTACTGATGACAATATAGCAAATACTCCATGGGATTATAGTGAGATTCAAATGTAGTAGTAACTAGGAAGATTTTTTAAACTCTAAGTGATAATATGCTGCTTTTCATCATGATATGTCACCCTGGACCCCCTGGTTTTCCATTTCCTTCTATGGTGAATTAAGACAAACAATTTAAGTTATTTGCCCAGGATCACACAATAATTGTCTAAGACTGAATTTGAAATCAGGTCTTCCTCATACCATGCCCAGCTCTCTATTCACTGAGTCATACAGTGCCTCCTAAATAGTAACACAGATGACAGTTATAATCATAATATAATTGAATAGTTCAAAGGGATTTCAAAACTCATGCATCTATCTTCAATACAAAACATTAATATATCCCGTTTTTAATATCTATATCAAATGATCATATAATACAACTTGAAGAATTGTGCTGAGAAATTTAATGCCATTAAAGTAACCCACTCTGTTTTTGATAGTTTTAATTTCAACAAGTCTTTATTCAAGTTGATTAGATGAGTGAAATAGTTTGTTCCCTGAGAAAAGACTCCTCAGAGCAACTTACAAAAACATTTTTTCCAATTTCCTTCTTTGCTTATAATTTTGGTTGCAATGGTTTTGCTTGTACAAAATCTTTTTAATTTGATGTAATCAAAATTACACATTTTACATTCTATAATGCTTCCTATGTCTTTTCTTGTCAAAATTTATTTCCTTTTCCATAGGTCTGAAAGGCAAACCAAGTTAACCAATTGTTTATCAATTTTTTTTTTCATGAAACCAGCTCCTAGTTTTATTTCTGGGTTTAATGGTTTTCTTACCCTTGGTTTTATTAATTGCTCTTTTGGTTTTCAGGATTTCTATTTTGGTATTTAATTGGCAATTTTTAATCTGATTTTTTTCTAGTTTTTTTAAAGTACATGCCCAGTTCATTGATTTACTCATTCTCTATTTTATTGATGTAATCATTTAAAGAAAAAATTTTCTCATAAATTCTTCTTTGACTATTGACTATATACCATAAATCTTGGAATGTTGTAATGTTGTTGAAATTCTTTTTAATGAAATTATTGATTGTGTCCATTCTTTGTTCTTTGGCTCCCTCACTTTTAGATATAAGATTTAGTTTCCAATTACTTTTTAAGCCTATCCTTCTATTGCTCTTTGTAGAATGTAATTTTTATTGCATTATGGTCTGAAAAGAATGCATTGACTATTTCAGTTTTTTTAACATTTGGTTGTGTAGGAAATGATTTCTAGCAGGGCATAGAAATGCAGGCTGGCAGCCTGGGATGGTGCAAGATCAAAATTCCACACACCTTAGCTGAGTCAGGATTCTAAGACAGTTAGAAAATCTCTTTTCTCTCAAGGTAATGTATTGATTCAGAATCTTGAACCCTAGAGACTACATTTCCCACAATTCCCTTTTCCTTTTCCTGCATTCCTGCTTTTTGTGTGACTGTATTTAAGTGGCAGTAACTACTCCCTCTTCTCTCTCTTGGACCTGCGACCAGGCTGAAGTAAGGCAATTCTTTTGTTTTAGTTATTATTAATAAAACTTTATAAAATATAATATTTAGTTATTGATTAATAATTAAAAAACCCACACTAGTCGGACTGGAGGGTGTACCTAGTGGTCTCCCTGAAGAAACCATTTGAGTTGCTGCCAAGGACATTGGATTATCAAGTAAGGTTGAGTGGACAATGTGAATGAGAACTTTCTCCCTTTTTGGACCTTGTGAGGACACTACATCTTAAATCTGCTGTCTGACCCAACCATCTGGAGTTTGTGAGAATCTGGCCCTGTGGACATTATTAACATCTTGTAGTTTAGTTTTAGTTAAGTTTTATTTAGCTTTAGTACCTGGATGGGTTAATAGAAGTAATATTTCTCTAAATCCCCTTCAATTCCCTTTATCCTTTTAAATATACATCTGTTTTTTTTTTATTTTGTTAGTGTTATCTTCTGTTACCCTTCCCTGAAACCTTTCCCTACAATCTTCCCTACAACAGTTTTTAATATAACAGTTGTGAGATTTTTTATGTCTTATTGATTTTTTTATAAAAGTGTCATATACTGCTGAGAAATGTATATTCCTTTCGATTTCCATTCAATTTACTCCAGATATTTATCATATCTAATTATTCAAAAAGCTCTGTTCACTTCTTTAACCTCTTTATTTTAACAGTTAGATTTATCTAGTTCTGGGAAGCAAAAATAGTGGGGTGGGGTAGATCTTCCCACTTATATTCACAGTTGTGATTTTTAACTGTTTATTTTCCCAACCCAACCTATTTTTTCTTTTTTTATCTTTCTCTTTTTACCCTGCCCCTTCAAAAGTCTGTTTTGTTTCTGATCACTATCATTCTTAAAATCTCTTTTGCTTTTTACTCTTCTGTAGGTTAAGACAGATTTCTAGATCCAATTGAGTGTAAATGTTATTCCATCCTTAAGCCAATTCCAGTGAAAATAAGGTTCAAACATTGTCCACTCATCCCATATTCTCCTTCATTGTAAAAATTCTTCTATTTGCACTTCTTTTATGTGAGGTAATTTCATCCATTCTTCTTTCTTCTCACTTCTTCTAGTTTATTCCTCTTTATCACATTTTAATTTCATTATTTTAAAATTATCTCATAATCATCTCATACCCTTCCCCTATAATGTGTACTTTTTCTAATCACCTAATGATAAATTCTCAGGACTTATAATTGTCATCTTCCCTTATAAAAACTTAAACACTTCAACATTTGTGATTTTCTCTTGATTTCTCTTTCATATTTACTTTCTTATGTTTCTCTTGAGTTTTGTATTTGAAAGTCAAATTTTCACACACACACACACACACACACACACACACACATATAAAGCCCTGAGGGATTACCCTCATTTTTGCTGAGTTGGTTATTCTTGGTCATAATATTCTTCTAAAACATCATATTACAAGAACTCTGACTCCTTAATGTGAAAGTTGCTAAATTTCCTGTGGTCCTGACTTTGACTTCACAATATTGAATAGTATTTTTGTGGTTCCTGGCAGTATTTTCTTCTTGGCCAAAAGCTCTAGAATTTATATATAGTTATATGCTGGAACTATCAAGCTTTGATGTCTTGACAAGGTCCCCAAGAGACAGAGTGGCCTTTTGGCAAGATGGAATTGCCCATTCAGTTTCCTCTATATGACTTTTCTTATAAAAATCCCTTACTAATGGAATTGACATGATTATTATCCCCTTCCATAGCCTTAGAAGGAATAATATAAGAGGGAGTATACTTGCACTCTATTTCCCCAAAACATCACCAAAATATCAGACCCAAACCCAAAAGACTACCATGTGTTAACTTTTGCCTAGGTACATAATTCCCAGCAAAGCTGTAACTACAAGCCGAGCCCAGAATATTCCCACTCTCAGAATCTTATCCTTCTGAAGCCAGCATACAAATCAATCATAAAGGCCCTTATAAAATGTGCAGGTTCACCAAATTTCAACATGCCTCAGTGACTCAAATTCACTAACCAGAGTCTTCCCTTCATAGAAACACCCTGATAATCCTAAAAAATTATCTGCCTAATAATTAATCTGAATTGTATGCTTCTCTGATCTCTCAACCTCAGTACTGTAATTGTTGAATTGTCTTTAAGCATTTCTGATTGATTATTTCTTTTTATTAAAAGTAATAAGTAAATTTCCTTCACTGTTTGTAAGCACAAGCTCCCATAGGATAATGATAAAATTAAGCCACCTGTGACAAAATCATTTACCTTGTGCAAAACCTCTATTTATTCTGTCAAAATCAATAGTTACAATATAAACATATAGAATCTTAATCAAGTGATTTTTTAAAAGTTAATGTATCACTTTTCCAATTATCCTTATTTGAACATATATTTTATGTATGTATCTGTGTGCCAAGAAAATGAGTATAAAAATAAACAACAGACTTGAGTATGGCAGAGCAGCCATTAGATGCAAGCCTGCCCCTGGCTGAAACACATTCATAGCTGTCTTCTGTTTTTTATTTTTTCATCCTGCCATTCACCACCTGCTGAGAACCCCTGGAGACATGAGTGGGGCTGGACCTGGCTTGTGACACTTACATAATGTTCCTAGTAGTTTTTATGTTCTATGTCTTTTAGGAAATTATTAGTGGATTCTTAAAATTTCTATTTTATGTTTTGTTTCTTGATTATCAGGGTAGTTTTCCTTAATAATTTTTAAAAAAAATGTTATGTAGGCTTTTTTATCATGAAATTCAAGTGTTATAATAATTCTTTAATTATCTTCCTTGGATCTATTTCCAGAACTGCTAATGCAATATTTCCCATTTTCTTTTTCTTTTCATTATTTTGCCTTTCAAAAGAAAGGCAAAAAAAATGTTCTTTGATGTTTCATGAAGTAATTAGCTTCCACTTGTTCAGTTTTAATTTTTAAGGAATTATTTCTTTTCAGTAAACTTTGTCCATTTGACTAGTTCTATTTTTTTTTAGTATTTTCCTCCTCAGTGGATTTTTGAACCTCTTCTAACAAGATGTTGACTCTCTTTTTTTCAAATATTTAAAAAATTATTCCAAATGTTTACAAAACCAAATAATACAAGTGTTTCCATATATCAAGAAAAAGAAGATAGTACGCAAATCACAAATCTCCTATATGCTTAGCTTCCTTTTCTTCATATCCTCATAATAAATTCCATCCAGAAGTGTCCCAGGTCTTCCCTATACTCTCTGCATCTCAAAAGATATAATCAGGGAGGTCAACATGTTCATATAAATTATCTTTCATGCCTTACTTTTCTGTTATCTATCTGGAGGTAACATTTAGAGTTTATTCTTCAGGCATTAATTCTGTGGCTGTATATAATGTTCTCCTGCTTCTACTCATTTCATTGTTATTATCTTATATAGTTCTTTCAATTTTTATTAATCAGTCTGTTCATCATTTCTTATGGTACAATTTTATTCTATCACAATCATATATCACAATTTCTTCAACCGTTCCTCAATTGATGGGTAACTCCTAAGTCTAAGGGAATCTAACTCTGCATGTAACCCCAAATTTCTCTCCAAAATAGTTAGATCAGGTCTCAGCTCCACTAACAGTGCATTAGTGTCCCCATTTTTCCACATCACCTCTAGTATTTGTCACTCTACCCATTTGTGCTTTTAGCCAGTCTTTGATATCCCAGAGTTGTTTTGGTTTGCATTTCTCTAATCAGTAGTGATTCAAAGAATTTTTTTATTTACCTCTATATGGCTTTGGTTTCTTCATCTGAAAATTATCTGTTCATATTTTTGTCCATTTATCATTTAAGGAATATCTCTTATTCTTATTCATTTGACAAAATTTACAATCTATTTTAGATATGAGGACTCTGCTTTCCTTATGATCTTGGTCACATTTGTTTTTGTACAAAAATTTTCAGTTTAATGTATTCAAAATTACCCATTTTCACTTCACAATGAATTCTCTCTTGTTCATTCATAAATTCTTCTACTATTCATAAATCTGATATGTACTATATTTCCTGTTCTTCTAATTTACTTATAGTATCTTCTTTTATGTAGAGATCATGTATCCATTTTTATTTTATCTTAGTGGATGGTGTAAGATATTGGCCTATAGCTAGTTTATTTCAGACCAATTTCTAGTTATTCCAGCAATTTTTATCAAATAGTAATTTCTTATCCCTAGAGCTGAAATCTATGCTTTTCTCCAATACCAAATTTGTATAATCTACTCTTATATGTTATATGTATGTCTGTTCTGTTCCATTGAACTATCTTTCTAATTCTTAGCCAATAACAGTTTTGATAACTACTTTTTAATATAATTTACAATCTGGTATTAGAGCCTTCTTACTTTGCCTTTTTAAAAATTAATTACTTTGATATTCTTGATCTTTTATTCTTCCAAATGAATTTTGCTTTAATTTTTCCCAAATTAATCAAATAGCTTTTAGTAATTTGATTGGGATGGCTTAGGAAATAGTCATTTTAATTATATTGACTTTGCCCATCCTAGAACAATTAATATTTTCCCATTTATTTAGATATGACTTTATGTAAAAATCATTTTATAATTATATTCATGTGGTTCCTGAGTTTATTTTGGTTGGTATGCTCTCAAATATTTTAGTCTATATGTGGCTTAAATGAAGCATCTCTTTCTATTTTTTCTTGCAAGACTTTGTAATTAATATATAAATATGGTGATGATATATGTGGATTAACTTTTATATCCTGATACTTTGTTAAAATTATCTCCAGTTTTGACTAACTTGTTAGTTTATTTTTTTGGGATTTTATCATCAGCAAATGCCCATTCTGATTCCTTCAATTTCTTTTTTTCCCCTCTCATTGCTATAGCATTTCTAATACTATGCTCAATAATATTGACAAAAATAGACATCCTTGTTTCATGCTTGATCCTATTGGGAAGACTTCTAGATTCTTACCATTACAGATAATACTTGCTAATGGTTTTAAGTATATGCTTCATGTCATTGTAAGAAAAAATCCATATATAACTCTTTCCAGTTATTTTAATAAAAATAAGTGTTGTATTTTGTCAGAAGCTTTTTTGGCTTTTATTGATATAGTCACATAGTTTTTTATTATTTTGTTATTGATATTTTCAATTATGTTGAAAGTTTCCTTATGTTAAGGCATTCCTGTATTCCTTGTATGAATCCTGTTTGGTCACAATATATTTTGTTTTTGACATATTGTTGTAGATTGTTGCTAGCATTTTGTTTAGGATTTAGCATCTATAGTCATTAATAAGATTGGTGCATCATTTTCTTTCTCTGTTTTTGCTCTTTCCAGTTTTGGTATCAATATCAGATTTGTTTCATAAAAAGAGTTTGGTAAAACTTCTTTACATGTTATTTCAAATAATTTTTTTTTAATTTGGAATTAGTTTTTAAACATTGACTATAATTTTCTTCCATCACTCTCATTTTTCATATTTTTCCTTCTACATTACTTGATTTTTTAAATTCTTTTTGAGTTCTTCTAGGAATTCTTGTTGTTCCTCCATATGTTGACCACTCTGTGAACCAATTCAATTTTACATTGCAATATTCTCTTGAATCTATAGTGTAATGGTAAATTTAGGGTTGTGACTTAATCTAATTTTAATTGTTTGCCAGGGAATATCCCAAATAAAATACCCAAGTCAGTTTGGAAATTTTATGGTGGTTTAATTAATATAGAGGGAAGGAATTGAGAGAGAGAAAGCGTATAGGATTTCTCCAGCCTAGCCTATGCCAGGAGGAGTTCAAAGACCTCTGCCACGAGCTCTTCTCAGAAGATTAGGGGCTTCCTAAGAGAATAATGTTTTGGAAGGTAAAGGAGAAAAGAATCAGCCTAAACTCAAATAAAGATCAGAGAAGACACCTCACCTGAATTGGGTTACTAAGCTACCCCCAGTATTGTATCAAGGATGCTCACTGCCAAACCTGGACAATAGCTTCCCCCACACCAAGATGCCAAGACGCTCCACATGCTGCCACCAGCCACCTCTCCATGAAAAGAGCCTGGCGAGCGGAAGTGATGCCAAATATATAGACCATTTTTATATCACTTTCCTGCATCTCAGTGTACCAATGGGAGCTTAAGCTTGACATAGGACAGCCCAGGGGTCTGTCACTTGTTTCTGATTTGTCATTTGCTAGCACATGTCTGTCATAGGCCATCCTTCTCCAACTTAATCCTTAAGTAGGGGTGTAGATATTCCAGTTTTGTTAGACTAAGCAGGGTGGAGGAAATATAAAATTCAGAATAGCCTCTTCATCATATTCCTGATTATGAGGCCAAGGCACAGAATTGACTGTCTCCCAACTTTTGACACCTTGCACATGTGTTGTTGAATTAAAATGGAAAAAATAATCATGCAATTGTTCTTACTGGGTTTGCAGCAAATTTATGTTACATAGCCTTAACTAGGCCTTCACTGTTGCTAGTGAATCCTATTCTACTTCCCTAATCAACTTACTAACCCATTCTCTATAGTGGATCTTAAAAACCTTTTTAACCCTCCTCAAACATCCCATGTTTCTCCCTTTCAGTGGAACACCATACTTCAATTTTCATAGAAATAATTGAAACCATTCAGCAATACTTTCTAAACTAACCTACTTGTTTAATGCCATCCCAATGAAATTACTAAAAGCTATTGTATTAATTTAGGAAAAATTAAAGCAAAATTCATTTGGAAGAATAAAATATCAAGAATATCAAAGTAATTAATTTTTACAGCAATCTATCTTTCCCTATTTTTGTTATCTCCATGTACCAATCTAGGGGTGTATTGGGTGCTCAGGGAGGAGTAATATATTTGGTATGGAGGACTTGACGTGCCCTCTTAGGGTAGCTCTCCAGCCTCTGACCCTCACCTGACATCCAGCTCTCACTTGTGGCTCCCAGTAGCTGCTAGCATGCGGCAGCGGCCACACCCCGGACAATGGCTTTGACAGGCCTGCTAAACCTTGTGAGGGTAGCCATTGGGTCGGTGTTGACCACTGGTGAACTAGGGCTTTGCTCACCCAGCATGTGAAGACTGCTTTGGCAGAACAGGCAGAAGAAACCAATAAGAAGGTTCAACTGCTGAGATGGCGACACAGCAAAGCACTGTGGAGTGCTTAGGGCGTGTTGGAGCACAAAGGACAAGATGGCCATCCAATGCAGCTGAGGAAGTCTCCAGGTGTAACGACTTTTCGTGCCAATGAGCCCAGGCTTCCAAAGCTGAGAGAGTGGGACTGTATGTATCGACTTTTCCGCTTAAATCTTCCTTGCACAAGTGTCTTTGTGCACAAAAACACACAGTCAATCATCATCCTCGGTTACCGAGAGACTACTACACCAATCTAAATATATTATAATCCTGACTTCATAATTCTCTCCTAACCATGTCTGCATACTTGGGTTTAGTCCCTGAATTTATAGCTTCTCTCATTCCCTGCAAATCTATTACATGTTGAGTGGATTTCAATGCACAATGATCACAACAAGTAGGCTTTTGCTTATTGTATATTACTTTTGTGTTTTTGTTGTTATTAACTTCATACTTCTTTTTTAGAAAACAGTCATTGATCAGGTGTCCTGTCTTATGGCAGAAAAAAACATTGCCTACTCTCTCTCTGCACTTTTCTTGACTTATAAACAGGGTTTGGGTATGCTTTAACAGTATTCAACTTTTTAATTTCTTCAATCTCCTTATCTTAATTTTTTCTGTGATACTTCCAATTTTTGCTGTAAATCTGCCAACTGTTTACTTTGATCTGTGTTACTATCAAATATATATTTGATTGAATTTTGAGATTTGATTGATTTTTGATTTGATTGAATTTTGATTGAATTGAAATTTGATTGAATTAAGAGATTCTGCATCATATACATATAAGAGATTCTGCATCATATATATATACATATATGTATATATATATGATGCAGAATCTCTTAATTCAATCAAACTCATGTTATCATATTTAGGAAAATAATGCTTGAAAAAAGTTTTGAGCTGTGGTGTGTATCCTTTCAGAAGCTGTCTCCTTCCTGTGAAATTCAGATTACTAAGTCACAACCCCAAAATAATCCTTATATTACATGCAATGCATACTCTTCCATGTTTGTTTCTATGCCCATTATAGCTTCAGTCATCTCAGACAGGCGATCAATAAAGGAAGCTGGATGTTCTCCTTTATTTTGCACCAATATGTACAATTTTCCCCATGCATTTGGTTTTGAGCAACACATTTTTATGGCTTGGAGCAAGTCCTCCCTTCATTTCCTTAGATAGGTCATGCTGATGGGATTAGAGAAATAAAAGTCTTCTCTTTGCTCCTCTATAGGCCAACCTGTCAGAGCAGTTTCTGATCTAGTCTTATCAATGAACTGGCAATGCTCATGGGGGCTAAAAAGTTCCTCCAAAAGAAATTCCACATCCTCAAAACTGGGTTCAAATATTTGGAAAGCACCCTTCAGCTCCTTATGAGTTTTATATGACTGGTCGATAAACTTTGGGAACCTTTTCTTCATGGAATCTAATTCCTGGGTAGTAAACTGCCTATGAACCTTTGAATGCAACATACAAGCTATGTTAGAAATCTTGAAAATGTCTTTGAGTGGAAAGATTTTCTCATCTTCACTATTTGCCTTAGTATCCTTGTCAGTGTCATTGCCCTGTGCACTGGACTTTGCTTTCTTGGTCTTTTTGCCTTTCTCCTTAGTTGCATTGTATACCTGACCATTTCCCTTATCCTTTATCTGATCTAGCCCTTTTTATCACTCAACCAAGTTTCCTTTTATACCTCACCCCAAAGGTCACAGTCTCTTATAAATGGTAACAACTACTTGTATATGAAGCAGTTTTTAAAGATATTGTCAGATATCTAACACAAATAATAAAATCACACACTATATCTATTTCTATCTATATCTATGCATGTCTATATGTATAGATAGACATTACATATTTATTTTAAATAAAGAGTTAAAATTTATCAGAATTGTGTCATAAAATCAGTATAATGTAGTACAATTTACTAAACTCTTTAAAAATGAAATTCAAAAACAATTCAAACATTTTTATTCATTCAAAAGGACAGTGCTAAAGGCCTAGAGTTGATGTGAGTTATACTGAGTCACTTAGAATAGTGGTACTCTATTTGATAGATTAAAATATTTTGGGGAAATGAAAAGTATATTTAGTCAGGGTAGACAGTGATTCTAATTTCAGATTTTCTTTACTTAAAGTGGTCCTCAATTCCACATCAGCATTTTCACGAAAGAGAACTAAGTGATGAACCCAAATATTGCTTGGAGTTTGGTCAAATAACTAAAAAATATCAGTTATTAAACCTTGTTTATTTAGGGTTAGGGATCTAATGAATTAAATGTTTTTTTTAAAGCATAGGCAAAATGAAGTTGTTTGGATGATATTTGATTTATTGGCCACGTGTCAGATGTTGAAATAGGTTTAAAAACACAACAAATCCTCTTTTTTGTTTTATTTTTGAGGCTGCTTCCTTAGAGTAGGTCTTCATTATTTCTCATCTAGACTTTTGTAGTATCTCCCAATTGATCTCCCTTACTCAAGTCTCTTCCCCTTCATTCTCAACACATCCACAACATAAACACTGAAGTGATTTTCCCAGAAAGCAAATCTAACCATGCCACTCTCTCCATAAACTCCAAATGCTTTTCAAATGGATTAAATATAAATGCTTTGTTGCTCCTTTTTTATCTTCTGCATATATAAAATATATCATAGCAGAGTCATCCTCAGCCCCTATCATTTTCTGCCTGCTGCCTCAGAACTTCAAATTGGTTGGTTAAAAATGTGCTTTGACAAGAGTTAGAAAAAATTACAAAATGTAAAATGAATAATTTTGATTATATTAAATTAAAAAGTTTTTTTTTAACAAACAACACCAATGCAACCAAAATGATTGGGTATATAGACTCAAAATGATCACCCTAGTGCAAATATTAATGGTATAGGAATGGGTCTTGATTAATGACACATGTAAAACCCAGAGGAATTGCCGTTCCTTCGTTCCTTCGTTCCTTCGTTCCTTCGTTCCTTCGTTCCTTCGTTCCTTCGTTCCTTCGTTCCTTCGTTCCTTCGTTCCTTCGTTCCTTCGTTCCTTCGTTCCTTCGTTCGTTCCTTCGTTCCTTCGTTCCTTCCTTCCTTCGTTCCTTCCTTCCTTCGTTCCTTCCTTCCTTCGTTCCTTCCTTCCTTCGTTCCTTCCTTCCTTCGTTCCTTCCTTCCTTCGTTCCTTCCTTCCTTCGTTCCTTCCTTCCTTCGTTCCTTCCTTCCTTCGTTCCTTCCTTCCTTCGTTCCTTCCTTCCTTCGTTCCTTCCTTCCTTCGTTCCTTCCTTCCTTCGTTCCTTCGTTCCTTCGTTCCTTCCTTCCTTCGTTCCTTCCTTCCTTCGTTCCTTCCTTCCTTCGTTCCTTCCTTCCTTCGTTCCTTCCTTCCTTCGTTCCTTCCTTCCTTCGTTCCTTCCTTCCTTCGTTCCTTCCTTCCTTCGTTCCTTCGTTCCTTCGTTCCTTCGTTCCTTCGTTCCTTCGTTCCTTCGTTCCTTCGTTCCTTCGTTCCTTCGTTCCTTCGTTCCTTCCTTCCTTCGTTCCTTCCTTCGTTCCTTCCTTCCTTCCTTCCTTCCTTCCTTCCTTCCTTCCTTCCTTCCTTCCTTCCTTCCTTCCTTCCTTCCTTCCTTCCTTCCTTTTCTCTCATGTGCATTCTTGATGTAAATATAAATATACATAAAATGTATACTTAAAATATAAACTTTTTTTTAAGAAACCCTTAACTTCCATCTTAGAATCAATCCTCTGTATTTGTTCCAAGGCAGAAGAGCAGTAAGGGCTAGGCAATGGGAGTTAAGTGACTTGCCTAGGGTCACACAGATAGGAATTGTCTGAGGCTGGATTTGAACCTAGGATTTCCCATCTCTAGGCCTGGCTCTCAATCCACTGAACTACTCAGCTACCCCCAGTTTAAAATAAAAAAAGTTTATAAATATAAATATATATATAATATATAAGTAAAATATATGCTATATAATAATAAAATATAATAAATATGAATAAATATGGTAAATTAAAAATATATATAGAAATATAATATATATTATTGGAATGAGAGTTAAGGCCTAGAATTGAACTCCAGGTCTGATAGTTATTAGTTATATTACCTGAGTCAGGTCAAAATTTCCCTGAATTTCAATGTCTCCATCTTTTACATGGTATTAATAATGTATTTCATAATTCACAGCTTGATTGTTAAGATAAAGTTAGTGGGTGTAAAGTGCTTAGTATAAACAATTTTATGCACTAAATAAATGTTAGTAATTTTGTGGGCAAGAGAATTAGAGGTTGATTATTTCTTTGCTAGGGAATTTTAATCTAATTATTATCCTACTGAAGGAAATTACTTAGAGTCAATAATATTCTCAGAATATTATGTAAATGAGACCAGGTAGAATACTCATTTTATTATATTGACTTTTCTACAATGAGAGGATATTTTCTCATCCATCCAGATTTCAGCTAATGGTATCTATTAGCAACTGGAGTGTAATATTAATTAAGATATGTAGTTGTGTTGTTGTGGCACTTCTTCGCTATTCTCCATTCCCTGGGCAGTCCTTTTAAAGTTCTAACTTTCAGACTGAAAATTAAAAACACTGTAAAATGTGGTAGGATATAAATTAATTCCAAAATTTAGAGAACAATATGGGATTGTGATATATTCCCAATTGCCATTAATTTTGGAATAGCAGATACCAAGTTACTGATAAAAGATATGCCACATTTGGCTTATATGAAGTTCATTTTTTGCCTACACCCACTGTTTTACTAAGCAAATATATGAAGTCTTATTTATAAATTTATTTTAAACTATCTTGAAGACAACTAAGAAGATCAAAAATAAAGGTAGAGATAGAGATGTGTTCTTTACCAATCTCTCTGTACAGTATGAAAGATGTTATTCATTATCAAATGAAGAAATATAGCCACTTGTAAAATTTAATAACATCCAAATTATATATGATCATGAATATTCTAGGTGTCCCCTTATTGAAATCGGTGCTCTAAGCTTTATAAGGATATTAGAATTCTTTTTTTTTAACCCATACCTTCGTTCTTGGTATCAATACTGGATATTGGTTCCAAGGCAGAAGAATAGTAAGGGCTAGGGGTTAAGTGACTTGACCATGGTCACACAGCTAGGGACTTCATAAACTTCTTGAATCAACATATTGTAGTATAATGTTCAGCTCCCACCCTCTCCTCAAAATTTGATCTTTGTTGTATTAAAAGCATATAGTGTCCCCTAATAACAAGAATAACAAGAGAAAACAAAAAAATTAGTAGTCACATTGCCCCTTGTATAATTTGCAAGAAAATAAACATTGCTTTGAATATATGCACACTGCAGTTCAGTATAACAGGATAGAAACTTAATGCCAATGAAATCATTACTATATTAGAATATCAACCAACTTTTTGTCATTCAGTCATTTTTCAGTCATATCCAGCTCTTTGTGACCCCATTTGTGTTTATTTGTTGGTAAAGATACTAGAGTGGATCACCAGACCCTTCTTCTTCAGCTCACTTTACAAATGAGGAACTAAGGCAAAGAGAATTGAATAACTTGCCCAGAATCACACAGTTAGTAAGGGAATCAGGACAGATTTGATTTCAGGACTTCTCGACTCCCGGCCCAATGCACTGTATCAGTGATGGTGAACCTTTTAGAGATTGTTTTGGGCTTTGCCCCTAGATGGCATGTCGTGTCCCATTCCCCCCCCGCACTGTATGTCATGCCTCAAGCCCCACACCCCTGCACCCCAGAGACTGAGTGTTATGCCCTCCAACCCCCTTAGACCAGACAGGGGAGGGAGAGAGGGGAGTGGCCCAAGTGCTACTCTCAGGGGACAGAGTAAGCTCTTCCATTGGGCTACTGCGCAGAGAAGTGGGGAGGCATGGTGGAGATGGGGAAGGGAGCAGGTCTGTCTGAGTCCCTCTGCCTTTCTAGTAAGTAAGTGTGGGAGGTGGTGGTGTGTGTGCCCACAGAAAAGTCTTTGAAGGTCACAGGTTCACCATCATGGCTCTGTATACTGTACCATCTTGTTGCCCTATCATAGAACTACATCAATAATAAATATTGAAAAATACACCAATGAACTCACTACCAAACTGAACAATAGCTGTAGCCACGCCAAGATGCTGAAAGGCCTGGCATGCTGCCACCAGCCACCTCTCCACTGCAAAAGATCCTGGAGAGAGCAAGTGAGCCAAATATATAGACTTTTTATGCTTGTGTCCCCTCCTCTAAATCTTTACATCTACCAATTACATCAGAGGCCTTTCTCCAGGACTGCCCATTCTTTAGTTCTCATCTTCTTTGATTAGATTATATCTTTTTAGTTACTTCACACTTCTTTGTTAAGTTCACCTTTTCTTAGTTACTTAACATTTTGGTGATTAATTTAACCTTTATAGTTACTTAACATATTTTGTATTAAGATCTTAAAATAGACTTAGCTTAAAGTTCTAGCTTCACTATGAAGTAAGAACTAAGTACCTTCATTGTTCAATCAGGAGATTACAATTTAATTTTCTCCATAAAGTAAGATAAAAGTTGGGTGGAGTAATTTAAAGTTCACAAAGGAGGAAAACAAGCATTTGTTAAGTGCCTAAAATATGGCAGGCAATGGAATAAATCATTTACAAACATTATCCAAAACAGGTATGCATTGCTTTGGGTAGGCATTGTTTTGCATCCCTTTTAGTATAGTTACAAATTGCTCTCCAGAATGGTTGGATCGGGTCATAACTCCATCAACAATGCATTAGTGTCTTAATTTTGCCACATACCCTCCAACACTTACCACTTTTCTTTGCTGCCATATCGGCCAATCTGAGAGGTATGAGGTGGTACCACGGGGTGGTTTTAATTTACATTTCTCTAATCAAGTGTGATTTAGAACACTTTTCCACATGATTATTAATGGCTTTAATTTTCTTCATCTGAAAATTGCTTGTCCCTATCATTTGACCATTTGTCAATGGAGAATGGCTTGTATTCTTATAAATTTGACTTAGTTCTTTATAAATTTGAGAAATTAGACATTTATCAGAGCTGTTTGTTATACATTTCCTTCAATTTATTCTTTCCCTTCTGATTTTTGTTAGATTACATTTGTTTGTACACCAGCTTTTTAATTTAATAAAATCAAAATTAATTATTTTACAACTTATAATGCTCTCTAGCTCTTATTTGGCCATAAAGTCTTTCCTTCTCCAGAAATCTGCCAGGTAAACTACTCTCTGTTCCCTTGATTTAATTATGATGTAACTCTTTATATCTAAATCATATATACATTTTGACCTTATCTTGACATAGGGTGTCAAATATTGGTTGTAAGGTCTTTCCCTAGAATTTGTGAAGCAATTATTTTTATGGGCAAGTTATGCAATGCCAGTTAGCTTTAAAGGAGGCACATATGCTACCTCTTTCAAATAGTATATATGGTAGTAGTGCTCTTAGTTCAATTCCTTTAATTTTTAAAGTTTTCTATTAGGATAAAGAATCTGTCAGTAGCCACAGTTTGCAGTCTAATTCTGAGATTAAAAATCCAAAAAGAAATGGCCCCAAAATGTGTTTTGTGCACATATTTGTTTGGGGCCATATAGACTTAGAAGTCCAAATGATTTGTTTTCAAGTTGTTTTCATTGTCCTGCATAGAAAAATGAAAATTAAATTCTCCATGTTAACATAGGGGAATATGGAATTAATCTAATTTTAGTAGAATCAATTAAAGACTGATCTTTGTTGTAAAAATAATGTATAGACTGAAGAAGGAAAAAAAAGTTTTCCCAATACTTAAGAAAGGAATCTCTAAAAGTGAGCTTTGATGCCCAGTGATACACTAGCACATTCTTTATTTTTATTTCAGATAACAATTTCTGAATAGAGAATGTGAACTATAATGTTATTGCCTTTTTTGTTTGACCTTTTCCAAATAATAGACCAGTCTATGAAACAAACTGGGCTGAGAATTATGAGAGTAATTTTGGGACAGTGATACACAAACCTCACGCCAACTAAAGGGTTATAACTAAGATGAATTGTTTAATTTAACTATAGCTGTAGAATCAGCTTTTGTATCATAGAATGTTGGATGGAAAATTTGAAGGGAAAGGATTCTTTATATTCTAAAAATACTAATCCTTGACACGTTATGATTATTGAGTAGATCAAACAGCTGTCAAAACTCCAATAGCCACCATAATGATATTAGACCCATATAACTCTCATAACAATCCTAATGCTTTTCAAAAATTATCAAAAATCCAATTAACAAATATTTACTAAATACTGCAGGTTGAAAATTGAGTGTGTCAGGATGTAATGAGAAGTATACACCTGACGTTTGGGTCTCTTCAAATCCTGTGCCCATATTCTTTTTTTCAGTCTTCTTATAACTCACTGCAATCTATTAACTCTACAGAATAATCATACCGGCCAAATAGCTTGATATTTATTCAAGTATTGTCCCAGAAGAGGATGGTGCTACTTAATAAAAGCAAAGACAAACAGGCCTAGTGTATTATTTAAATTAGGTAAATGTTTGCTATATTCACATGTCATTGTATACATATATATATATATGATTTTTACATTTGTGTAAATGTATCATTATGTGCAAATACATATAAAATCTTAGAGAAGATACTGGAGTGGTTTGCCATTTCCTTCTCTAGTTCATATAAGGAAACTGAGATAATCAGAGTTGATGTGACTTGTTCAGCTTAGTAAAACCAGATTTGAATTTAGAAATTAGAGACTTCCTAATTTCAGGCATGATACTCTATCCACTGTACCACCTTCCTTCCTAGTTTGTATTCTTCACCAAATATTTCCATTACCATTTATTAATTTCAAATTTATTAAGCATACTTTTAAATTTGAACAGTGAAATTTGAACAGGATACTAGGTAAATCTGTAAGTAGTAGTAAATGTAAATCATTGCCTACTTTTTGCATGTATATTGTTTTAGGATAAATTTATGTATGATTGTTTAAATAAATACAATAGTTCCATTCATGTAATGCCCTAACTATGGTATTTCATATTATATGAGTTAGGGTATTGCCATTTTTAATTAACAAAAGGATGAAAGCGATAGGAAGAGACAATGAGGAAGGATACATTATTTTAAGTACTTTAGATAAAGCATAAAATATGGTTTTAGTACAGTTATCCCACTTGTCCCTCCACTGAAGAATCTTTGCTAAGCATGTCTTGTTGTAATTCACTTGTAAGAGAAAACTAATCTCTTTTATCCAGGAGATGCATATCAATATTTATGAAGAGAAGTGCATTTTCCCCTTCATTGATAAAGCAGTATTTTTCTCAGCTAAAACTATTCAATCTTGAAGTTAATAAATTGCTCTGGTTTGTTGTTGTTGTTGTTGTTGTTGTTGGTAACTCTATGCCCTTGATTCTGTTTAACTACTTAAGTGTCTTGCTTCATCTTTATGTAGAGACATTTCAAATAAAAATAATCAGATTAGCAAAACAATTTTGCAAGAGTGAAAGATTTCGCATTTAAAAGACTATTTGTGAGAATCATCATCCTTATTATTCTCATTCATATTAATTTTAACACACAACATCTGTCTATATACATACATTAACTTTGTCTATCCAAACACTCACAGAGATCTCTTTAAGGCATTATAATCCTTTAATAAAGGTGTTAGTATATTCTCCATTCTGCAGAGGATCAATAAAATTGAAGGACATATAAAAAAGCTTGTCCAGAGTCACATCACTAATAAGGATAAGATGCTGAGGGAGGCCTGAGCAGGAAATGCCCAGCCTTGGATGGTCAGAAATATAATTGTCAAGACCCCAGCAGCAGTATGTACCAGATAAGAACTTAGGGGCCAAGCAGACCCCAGCAGCTAACATGTCAAGGTTCCAAGAATGGTATATACTGCATAAGGGCTTGGGGGGGGGGCATAAATGCTGGCAACACTATGTCAAAGTTCCAACAGTGGTACATACCAGATAAGGGCTGGGGGGGGGGGGGGCATACATACTGGTGGGTATATATATCTCAGCAACCACAAGCTACAGTTGGAACTTTTGGGCTGAGCTCCCTTGGTGCACACCAGAGAAATAAACAACCCTTTTGCTTGATTGTTTTGTCTAGGGGTCTTCCTTCGCCCGGGGCCAAAAACCCGGGCCCTAACAATGCAAGATTCAAATTCAGATCTTCTTGATGCCGAGGGCCACATTATGTTCCTTATTACAAATTAATTACATATCATCAGTTAATTTAGACATATCATCAGTTAATTTATGTGAAACTCAAATAATAAGCATTTTAATTTGTATCCTTCTGGTACTTTTGAATATAGCAAACCATTTTAATTTTTATTATTTAATAAGAAATAATTAATTTTGCTAGTTCTTGGTTTAAAGAATAGTGATTTAGTTTCAATAAACTAAACTGAGGAAAAGGTGGCTATAGAAAGAAGAATTACATGGGGTTTTTAATCACATTTTTATGGGAAAAATTTGGTACCTTTCTATATCATTTTAAAAAGCAATAAATTTCTCCCCAGAATTGTGGTTCACTTTCCCACAAATATGCATAATACACAGAGTGGGAACACTCTTAAAATACACTGGTAGTGAGATATACAAGTAGGCAATACAGGTGCATCACACAGTAAGCAACTCATCCCCCCGCACTATAGGATTTAATGTTTGTTTGTTTGTTTTCCTATCTGTGAGGAGTTCTTAACAGGCTTATCAAATAAATAGTACCTTTACTATATGGCTCACTCATCTGGGTTCCCTGGGTCCTCTCCTCTCTGTAACTTGTTTCTCCATTCTCAAAGCTAGTTCTCTCTTAAGGTCAAGGCTTCTTCTTCATTTCTAGAGAAGTCCAACTCTATGTACTAATACTTCTTGCTTTGAATGCTTTTCTTATGAGAAAAAATTTTGAACAACAACAACAACAAAAAAGGTTACTTTGGTCTGTACTTATACTCTATCAATTCTTTCTTTGAAAGCAGATGGCATTTTTTATCATGAGTCCTTTGGGATAATTTTCAGTTATTCATCATACAGTATCCCTATAACTTTGTACAGTGTTTTTCTGATTCTGTTCATTTCACTCTGCTTCTGTTCATGTAAGTTTTTCCAGGACTTTCTGAGCTTCTGCTGTTCATCATTTTTTACATCACAATAGCATCCCATTACAATTATGTATTATCATTTCTCATTCCCCAATGGATGGATATTTCCACACTTTCCAATTCTCTGCCTCACAAAAAAAGAAGTCAAATATTTTTCTACATACAGTTCCTTTTTTTTATTTTTTTAGAACACAAACCTAGAAATAGTATTGATGGGTCAAAGAACTGGACAGTTGTATTTGTTTATTTTTATTTTTTTATTTGGTCAATTTCAAACATCACTCCTTGGTTACAAAAATAATTTTCTATTCCTCCCTCCTTTTCCCCCACCCCTCCCATAGCCGATGTGCAATTCCACTGGGTATTGCATGTTTCCTTGATCAGAACCCATTTCCATGTTGTTGGTGTTTGCACTAGGATGTTCATTTAGAGTCTATATCTCCAATCACATCCCCTCGACCCATGTAATCAAGTAGTTGCTTTTCTTTGGTGTTTTTATTCCCACAGTTTTTCCTCTGAATGTGGATGGTGTTCTTTCTCATAGTTGTTCAAGATCATTGCATTGCCACTATGGAGAAGTCCATTACATTTGATTGTACCACAGTGTATTAGTCTCTGTGTACAATGTTCTCCTGGTTCTGCTCCTCTCACTCTGCGTCACTTCCTGGAGGATGTTCCAGTTCCCTTGGAAATCCTCCACTTTATTATTCCTTTGATCACAGTAGTATTCCATCACCAACAGATACCACAATTTGTTCAGCCATTCCCCAATTGAAGGGCATCTTCCCATTTTCCATTTTTTTGCCACCACAAAGAGTACAGCTATGAATATTCTTGTACATATATTTTTCCTTATTATCTCTTTGGGGTACAAACTCAGCAGTTCTATGGCTGGGTCAAAGGGCAGATAGTCTTTAGTGCCCTTTGGGCATAGTTCCAAATTGCCTTCCAAAATGTTTGGATCAATTCACAACTCCACCAACAATGCATTAATGTCCCAACTTTGCCACATCCCCTCTAGCATTGATTACTTTCCTTTGCTGTTGTGTCAGCCAATATGCTGGGTGTGAGGTGGTATGTCAGAGTTGTTTTGATTTGCATGTCTCTGATTATAAGAGATGTAGAACACTTTCTCATGTGCCTATTAATAGTTTTGATTTCTTTGGCTGAGAACTGCCTGTTCATGTCACTTGCCCATTTATCAATTGGAGAATGGCTTGGTTTTTTGTACAATTGATTTAGCTCTTTGTAAATTTGAGTAATTAAACCTTTGTCAGAGGTTTTTATGAAGATTGTTTCCCAATTTGTTGCTTCCCTTCTGATTTTAGTTACATTGGTTTTGTTTGTACAAAAACTTTTTGTTTTTTTAATTTAATTTAATTTTAATTTTTAATTTGATGTCAAAATTATTTTTTTTACATTTTGTGACTTGTTCTAAGTCTTGCCTGGTTTTAAAATCTTTCCCTTCCCAAAGGTCTGATATGCATACTGTAAACCTTAAAATTTCTTAGACTTATGAATGTTGGAAATTTCCCCATTGGGAAATTTCATACTTGAAAAAATTTCCTATTGATAGTAAGAACTCTATTGGAATATGAAACTCCTTGGCATGGGAGGATCCTTCTCCTCCCTACTTAAGACTACTTTAGGACAGAAACCTTTTGCTAAACAATGGAAAGGGCTTTGACCTATGCTTAAGCATAGAACAGGAAGTTCTTTGAGTCATGATTGATTTTAGAATTGATACAATAGAAATACTTGGAATGACAGAACCAGGTCTTGGAAACTACAATCTCCACCCTACTCAGAGTAACAGGATTTAGGAAGGGCTGCAGCAAAGATCAAGATTTAATTATTTGAGAGTATGACCTTCAACAGACATGTGCAAAGGGGACACACCTCTGGGTGGTCCTGGGTTAAGCTAGAGCCACCATTGGCACAGGGGAGACATCGACAGTGATTGGTAGATGTGAGAACTGAGGGGAGGAAACTTAGATTGTTGGCTTAAAGATAGGGGGTCTGAGGACTGAGGAGGTGGATGCTCTGAAGGAGGTCTGAGAGGAGAGAGGTCCTGGAGGGAGAGTTCCTGGAGAGGTTTTGAAGGAGGCTGTGGAAGGTGAACTCAGGAGGAGTCAGGAGGAAAATTCTCTGGAAACATTTCTTGAAAGGAGGCTCTCTTGAAGGTGGAGCCTGAGGTTGGCATGAGAAGCCTTACCTAGAGATCTTGGGTGAGTGATAAAACCAACTGACTGATTTATCTCTTAGGACTGAGGTCTAGGCCTTATTGGCTTGAGGCCCTTCATTCTTATTCCTTTCTTTCTTTTTCTATTGATTAATCAGTGTATTACAAATTAAATTTCTCTATAAAACCCAGTTGGCTTGGGCATATTCATAAATTGGGAATATATTCCCTGACGACCATCTTATATTTATATAAACCCAAGACACAGTAGAAAACATATTTCAGTGGTCATAATTGATATATATATATTTCCCTTGCTCCCAAACATTTTAATTTTCACAGTTTATGGCTCCCACTCTCTTATCTACAACTATTTAACGCTCAAAACTAATTTAAATCTAACAATACTATTCTGTGTTCACATAATTTACTTATAGTTTCCTTCTTTATGTTCAAGTCATTCACCCATTCTAAGTTTATCTTGGTGTAGGGTGTGAGGTGTTGATCCAAGCCTAATCTCTCCCACACTGTCTTCCAATTTTCCCAGTTTTTATCAAATAGTGGGTTTTGGTCCCAAAAGCTGTGATCTTTGGGCTTGTCATAGACTGTCTTGCTGAGGTCACTTACCCTACTTACTGATCCTCCTTTCTGTCTCTTAACCAGTATCACGTTGTTTTGATGACCACTGCCTTATAGTATAGTTTGATATCTGGTACTGCAAGTCCTCCTTCCTTCACATTTTTTTCATTATTTCCCTGGATATCCTTGATCCTTTGTTCTTCCAAATGAACTTTGTTATGGTTTTTTCTAATTCAGTAAAAACATTTTTTGGAAGCTCAATGGGTATGACACTAAATAGATAAGATTGAGTAGGATGGTCATTTTTATTATGTTAACTCATTATACCCATGAGCAGTTAACATTTTTCCAATTGCTCAGATCTGGTTTTAGTTGTGTAGAAAGTGTTTTGTAGTTGTGTTCATATAATTCTCATGGACAGTTTTATAAGGTGCATTCATTGGCTATGAATGCATGAAGACAAGAAGTGAGATTTGTAAGAATTGGGTAGAGACCCTCAAATAGACTCTTACAGTCTGATGGAGAGACTGGTCTGGGTGTGGGGCAAGGAAGAGGAACTAAGGATGCTGGGAGAAGAATTGCTGAGATGGTTCTAAACAAACTGGCTCCACTTCCAGCTTTGGAAGCAGAGGAAGAAGAGTGTTTTCTGAGGGTCAGAGAAAGATTCCTGATGCCAGGAGGGTAAAGAAGCTGATTTCATCTTGCTACATACTTGTCTCCAGGTAGAAAATTCTCTACAACCCCTCACCATTAGGATCCTGCTACTCAAATCTGACCAAGAATCAGTTAGAATCAGAGGCAGGGGCAAATCTTCCCTAACATTTGCATCTTTTCTTTTCTCCATAGTTCCCTGGTGAGATAACAGCTTCAGTTAAGTGTGAAGTTAGGAGATAAAGCACAGGGTGTTTGACCAAAAGGCTTTGAGGCACCAAGCCTCCAGCTAAGGACCTTGGATTTAAAATATCTGTTGATATTAACTGTTAGGGCTGCCTTAATCCCTCCATCCTGCTTCCTAATCTCTCCTGCCTCCATTCCCCATCCCTTTTGAAATACATTTCAGTTACTGTCAGTTGGAGATTGGTTAGAGGTTTCTTGAAGGATAGAGTTTGGGTGGGTGGGCATGAATCACCAAAAGGTGAAACCTTTTTTTCAGCTGAGACAAGCAAGGAGCTGGCTTTCCACTGGAATTATAGGGAAGGGTCTCACAACAAAGACCATTACCCCTGAAAAGAACTGTCTTGGATGTCACATCCACCCAGCAGTTTGAGCCCACATTCAAGGGAAGAGAAATTGACAGATTCCTTCTCTTTCTTCCTGTAAAATCCATAGCCCTAAAATCAGTCAGCTTTGGGGAAGGAGTGAAAGCCAACTCTTTAAAGACCTTTCAGTTTCCTCACACCCCTTTTGCCTCCATATTTCCTTTCAACCCCTCACTGGAGAGACACCTCCATTCAGTGAAAAAACCTTGTTACTCTTCTCCATCAGTAAGAGAGGAGAGTGACCCCCCTCCACTTTCTCTCTCTCCTTCATCTTTTACAATTTCCTCAGTTCCTCTTCCCTGCCCCCCACCCCAGGCCAGTCTCTCCATCAGACTGCAAGATTCTATTTTAGGGTCTCTGTCCAATTCTTACAGTAGTTCATTATGCATAGGCCCATTACCTCCAATCTTGGAATAAATAGTGTGTATTGGTTCCAAGGCAGAAGAGTGGTAAGGGATAGGCAATGGGGGTTGTAACAAGGGAATCACTTTAAAAGACTGATATATATTAATTTAAGGTCGCCAAGGAATCAGCTATGTAATTCCTAAATGAAAAACTCAAGTCAGCCGTCAGCCTTTTTTGGAGTTTAATTACAATAGGAGCAAGAAAGGAATTAGAGATATATATAGAGAGAGAAAGGGGAGAGAAGGGAATAGGGCTTAAATACCCCTTCTGTTTAGGCTGGGCCAAAAGGCCCAAGCCCTTAGATAGCTGGGGCAAAGAAAAGAGATCAGTCCCTTTCACTCAGGTGTCCAAAATGGAGAAACAGTCTCAGAGGCCCCCACCTTCAGCTTCCTTCAGAGCAAGCTTCCTCAGAGCCCAGGAACCACACCGACCAAAAACTCAATCCTCCCTCATCAGTCTCCAGACCCTCCTATCTTTAAGGATACCATCCAAGTTGCCTCCCCTCAGTCCTCACATCTACCAATCACTCTTCATCAATTTCCCTGTCAATGGAGGCTCTCGCTTAACCCAGGACCGCCCAGAGGTTTCTGGCTTTTGCACATGTCTGTTGAAGGTCATATTTTTCAAATGATTAAATCTTTACTCCTTTGTTCCAGCCCTTTCTAAATCCTGTTAACTTGAGTATGGTAGAGATTGGAATAATTAAATTTTGATCTAGGCTGCAGCCCTTACTCAATCCTATTAGGACTGAATAGGGTGGAGATTTATTCCAAGTATCTCCATTGTATCAATTCTAAAATCAATCAAGACTCAAAGAAATTCCTGTTCTATGCTCAAGCATAGGTCAAAGTCCTTTCCATTGTTCAGCAAAGGGTTTCTGTCCTAAAGTAATCTTAAGAAGGGAAGAGAAGGAACCTCCCATGCCAATGGAGTTCCCATTCCAATAGACTATCAGTAAGAAATTTTCCAAGTATGAAATATCCCAATGGTGAAATTTTCAACAATTATAAGTCTAAGGAAATTTGAGGTTTACAGGGTCAAGTGACTTTCCCAGGGTCACACAGCTGGGAAGTGTCTGAGGTCAGATTTGAACCTAGGACCTCATCTCTAGGCCTGGCTCTCAATCCACTGAACTACCCAGCTTCCCCCTACCATGTTGTTTTGATGATCACTGCTTTATAGTATAGTTTAAGATCTGGTACTGCTAGACCTCCATCCTTCATTATTTTTCATTAGTTTCCATGCTATTCTTGACATTTTGTTCTTCCAAATTAAATTTATTATATAACTTTTTGTAATTCTATAAAAAAGTTTTTTGGTAGTTTGATAGGTAGGCACTAAATAAGTAAGTTATTTTAGATAAGATTGTCATTTTATTATGTTAGCTCATCCTCCCCATGAACAACTAATACTATTCCAATTGTTTAGCCCTAGTTTTATTTCTGTGAAAAATGTTTTGTAGTTGCATTCATATAATTCCCGAGCTTGTCTTGGCAGATAGATTCCAAAATATTTTACATTGCCTAGAGTTATTTTAAATGCAGTTTCTCTTTCTAACTTTTCTGACTGATTTTCATTTGCAATAAATACAAATGCTAATGATTTCTGTTGGTCCATTTTGTGTCCTACAACTTTGCTAAAATTATTAATTATTTCCACTAGCTTTTTAGTTGATTTTCTTGGGTTCTCTAAGTATACCATCATATCATCTGCAAAGAATGATGGTTTAGTTTCCTTGTTGCTATTTTAATCCCTTCAATTTCTTTTTCTTTTCTGATTGTTACCACTAGCATTTTTAATACAATTTTAAATAATAGTGACAATGCAAATCCTTGCTTCACTCCATATCTTAGTGGGAAGGTTATAACTTGTCCATGTTGCAGATGATACTTGTTGATGGTTTTAGATATATACTCTTCATTCTTTTTAGGAAAGGCCCTTCTATTCCTATACTGTCTAGTGTTTTCAGTATGAACAAGTGTTGTATTTTGTCAAAGACTTTTCCCACATCTATTGAAATAATTGTGTGATTTTTGTCCATTTGCTTGTTGATATGGTCAATTATGTGAATGGTTTTCCTAATATTGAAACATGCTTGCATTCCTGGTATAAATCTTACCTGTTCACAATGAATATCTCTTGTGATCACTTGCTGGAGCCTTTTTGATAGAATTCTATTTAAGATTTTTGCATCTATGTTCACTAAGGAGATTGGTTTGTAGTTTTCTTTCTCTGTTTTTGATCTACCTGGCTTTGGAATCAGTACCATATTTGTGTCATAAAAGGAATTTAGTAGAACTCATTCCTTGCTTATTATATCAAATAGTTTTTATATCTTTGATATCCAAGCCAGCAGTCTTTCAGAGGGGAGGGTTCTTCTCTCTAGAGTGTGGCAGTTTAGTCAGATAAATGATGAGAGGCACTGTATGCTCAATACTGTGTCAGGCATCACACAGTACTCTGCCTTGGCACAGAGGCTGGTTTAATTTTTAAGTTCAGTGAGTACATAATTTTCTGGCACACAACCATTTTTCAAACTACATGTTTCCATAGAACCGAGCAACAGATGTGAAGCCTAAGGAGATAGTCAACGAAACACTGTTGCTATAAAAGATATGGAGATGAATGACATGGATAGGGTAATCTGTAGGTTAGTCCCCCCTGACCTAGGGAATGATCATTTAGGGAAATCATTGTTATTTTTGGTCAGTTTTCACAATCACAATTACTTAGGAGATGGGTAACACAACATTTCATAGCTAGGTATAGGGTTAAAGGGTAATTTAAGATAGACCAGCATTGGGATTTTCCTCAATTTCTAAGTTGTGTATTTCTTGTGCTTGATTCAGGCACCTAGCAACATTGCTTGGTTATTATAAAAATAACAAATCAGTGTAGTGTGTCTTTTATTTATTTACCTATCATGCTTTGCCTGAAATGGGTCTGGAGTGTTTAAGTGTGACTCTGCTTATGAGAGAAGAGAGGGATAGTCGGTAATGATCTTTAGGTTTTAATTCTGTTATTATAGTCATTTGGAATAATAATTGGGGGGATTATATATGTGTTAATCTTGTAAGTATTTGCTCTCATGTTATTTATTCCTGTATTGGGGAGAGAGCAATAATCATAACAATTCCATTAGTAGAGGAAGTTAGAGGGAGAAGTCACACAGAAGGTGGTTCAGTGGGTGCCTTATTTTCTGGTGACTGCTTTGCAGTCTCTATTTCCCAAGACTGTGACTCTATCAGAAAGCAGGGGTGTGATGGCTCTCCACATAATATTGGGATTAGTTGTTCTTTGTGTGTTTGATAGAATTCACTTCTGAATCTATCAGGCCCTGGAGATTTTTTCTTAGGGAGTTCTTCAATGGCTGATATGGGGTTATTTAAGTATTCTATTTCTTTTCTGTTAATCTAGGCAATTAATATTTTTGTCAGCTAGATTGCCATATTTATTGCCATATAATTGGGCAAAAGAGTTTTTAATTATTGCCTTAATATTCTCTTCTTTAGAGGTGACGTCTCCCTTTTCATCTTGGGTACTGTTAATTTGGTTTTCTTCTTTCCTTTTTTTTTATTAGGTTTACCAGTACTTTATCTATTTCATCTGCTTTTTCAAAGTATAAGCTTCTAGTCTTGTTTATTAATTCAATAGTTCTTTTACTTCCAATTTTATTAATTTCTCCTTTAGTTTTTAGAATCTCTAATTTAGTTTTCTTCAGGGGATTTTTAATTTGTTCATTTTCTAATTTTTTTCAATTTTCATGCCCAATTCTCTGATTTCTGCCCTCTCTAATTTATTAATATATGAACTCAAGAATATGAATTTCCCCCATAGTACTGCTTTGGCTGCATCTCATAGATTTTGAAAGGATGGTTCATCATTGTTATTTTCTTCAATGAAATTATTAATTATATCTATGATCTGTTCTTTAACTAACTGATTTTGGAGAATCATATTAGTTAATTTCCAATTAATTTTTGATTTGCCTCTCCATGTTCCCTTACTAATTATTATTTTTATTGCATTATAATCTGAAAAGGTTGCATTTATCATTTCTGCTCATTTGTACTTTTTTGCCATGTTTTTATGCATAGTACATGATTAATCTTTGTGAATGTACCATGTACTGCTGAAAAGATGTATTCCCTTTTGCCCCTTTTTATTTTTCTCCCTATATCTATTAACTTTAATTTTTCTAAGATTTCATCCCCCCATTTCTTTCTTCTTTTTTTAATATATGATTTTAAACCACTTATTACCCCAATCTCTACCTATGGATAATCCTTCTAACTACTATAATAGTGAATACAACTTTTGAGAGTTACAATTAACATTTTTCCATATAGGTATATAAATAATTTGGCCTTATTAAGACCCTTAAAGAAAAAAAGAAGACCCCTCTCTTTCTTATTTACCTTTTCAGGTTTCTCTTGGTTTTTGTATTTCGATATTAAATTTTCTGTTTAGTTCTGGTCTTTTCTTTGCAAATATTTGGAAGTCTTCTATTTTGTTGAATGCCCATACTTTCCTCTGGACGTATATAGTAAATCTTTATGGGTAGGTAATTCATGGTTGTAGACCTAATTCTCTTGCCTTTCTGAATATCATATTCCAAGTCTTGTAGTCTTTTAGTGTGGAGGCTGCCAGATCCTGAGTAATCCTGATTGGTGCTCCTTGATATCTGAATTATCTCTTTCTGGCTTCTTGTAATATTTTCTCCTTAGCTTATAAGCTCTTCAATTTGGCAATTACATTCCTTGGGGTTGTCTTTTGATGATTTAGTATAGTGGGTAATCTATAGACTCTTTCAATGTCTATTTTGCCCTCTTGTTGTAGAATTTCAGGACAGCTTTCTTGCATAATTTCTTGTAGTATGATGCCAAGGCTTCTATTTATTTCCAGGTTTTCAGGTAGGTCTATGATTATCAAATTGTCTCTTAGATCTGTTTTCCAGGTCAACCACCATCTTAATGAGATATTTTGTGTTGCCTTCTAATCTGTCATTCTTTTGATTTTGCTTTATTAGTTCTTGCTATCTTGTGAGATCATTGGCTTCTACTTGCTCAATTCTGGTTTTTAATAACTGGTTTTCAGCTAAGATCTTTCGATTTTCCTTTTTGTTTTGATCTATTCTGCTTTTCATGGCTTCCAGAAGGTCACTTCTGGTCTTCAATTTGCTTATTATTTTGTTTGATTTCTGGGCTTCAATTTCCAAGTGGCAGATCCTGTCCTTTAAACTGTTATTTTATTTTTGAACTATTTCCCATTTTTCTTGCCACATCTCTTCCCTTTTTCTCACAATCTTAGATTTAAAGTATTCAAGAACTAGTTTCCATTTTTTAAAAGTTTGTGTGTGTTTAATTGTCATCTTATGCTGTCTGTTTTTTAGTCTGGGTTTTTTCTGCATAAAAATTATTATCAAGGGTTAAGGTTTTTTGTTGTTGTTGTTGTTTTGTTTTTTGGTGTTTGTGGATTTTAATTTCTGGAAGTTGGTGGTCATTGCTGTGTTCCTTCCTGGTCAAATGTCTAAGTGAAGCATGTGGGTGATTTTTGTATTGGGCTTTGTGGTGGGCTTTGTATTGGACAGGTTTTTTGCCCTGAGGATAGTTTTCCCAGTCCTCAGCAGTATCCAGATTGCCTCCCAGAGGGCTGGGTGTGGAGTGTAATCAAGTCTCTATATTGAGTGCTGGAGAGGTTTTTACCCACAGGCTATTTTTTTGGTCTCTGTGGCATTTTGCTTTGAGTCACTTCTCTCTGTGCAAGCTTTGCACCCTATCTCCATGTTTCCTCAACCTCCTTCGGTCCCTAGTCTTGTTGTTCCTGTGGGCAGAATCAGCTGCTGAGTACTTAAAGATTGCGTGTAACAAGTTTGGGTGTGGAGTGTAGTCAAGTCTCTGTGTTGAGCACTGGAGAGGTCTTTGCTGGAAGGCTTTTTTCAGTTCTCTGTGACATTTTGCTGTGAGCTGCCTCCTCTCCCCAAGCTCCACACCCTATCTCCATGTTTTCTTGGCCTCCCAGTGTTCCAAGTCTAGTTTCTCTTAGGGGTAATTCTGTGTTGACCTCAGAAAGCCTCTCTCCTAAAACTTAGAAGTTTGTCCCATGCTCACTCAGACTCTGGGAAGGTAGGTGAAGTGGGGGAGGGGTGATGAGCTTGCCCCTTGGTGGGGGAAATTTTGCCCACTTTTAGTGTGGAAATGCTGTAACTATGCCTACCTTCCCTGTTATATCTTACCATGGAACTCCTTCACTCATTTGACTTTGGTTTTCTTGTTTTGAGGCACACTGTCTCAATCAGTGGAAAGGAGAAGCAGAGTTCTAGTTCTACTCTGGAGTCATCTTGACCCAGAAGTCCAGATTTCAAACTTCTTGAGGGCAGGCACAATCTTTGGACTCTTTTTATATTGTCTTTTCTCAGTGGTGTGCTTGGCAATAGTGGTTCAGTACATAGTAGGTGCTTAAATGCTTATTAAGTAGCTAAATAAATTTATACATCTATACTTACATACAAACAGACATATACATGCTGTGAAGGGTTAAATTTTGGGGGTAGGCATTTGAACAAAAATCAGGAGAGCAGTTTCTTACACACACAACACTTTATTATTAGTAAAGTAAGAATAGGAAATAGAATGGAGTAAAGTGAGAGTAATCTTATAATAGCTTATAACTACACCTAAGATCCAAATCCTAACTAAAATTTTTCTAGAAAACCCTAAATCTATCTGCTTTCAAGAGCAGTGCCTTCTGCTAAAGCCAGGCTCCACTCTAACTTTTCCACTCTGATTATCTAATAATTTACCCACTATCTACCTATCTACCCAAGATAATCAATAATCAATAATGCTGATAAGGCCTTAAATCCATTTCTCTGACTCCTCAAAGTCCCAGAGAGAGCAAGCAACACACTCCTCTCTCCAGGAGACCCAGTGACAAAAAGCCCCTTTCCAACTGCCAGCTGTAGCTTACTAACTCTCAGTGACACCCTTCTGTCACAAACTGACAGTTTGCCCAGCAGAGGGTCTCTTACTCAGAAATAGTTTTGTTTGATCTCTTTCCTCTTAAATGTAAAAAGGGAGAAATTAAGAAAAACTCTCTTAAAATATATATATATATATATATATATATATATATATATATGCACACATGTATGCACAAATATCTGATATACATGAATGCGTGCATATGCCATGCTTTATATATGGTTGATTGGTCTCAATATTTTGCCCTTATTTACTTCAGTATTTTTCAGAAACTGTCATTACAGCACATTGGAAAAGGAATAACTAGCAGAAATATCTTCACCAAAGCACATTCACCTATATGTGATGGTGCTAAAGTGTGTTTTGTGCTTGAGAAGTCTCATTGACTTCTGGACTCTGAGTTTAAAAGTTACTTTTATTCACTCTAATTTAGGTCATCATTCAAATTAGCATATATTTAGTCACTGCAGATTATGGTAAAACTTTACATATTTTTGTTTATGTTTGGTTGGTGGAGAGAAAATCTTAAATCATAGGGTTTTTTCTCTTTTTTGCAATGTGTAAGGATGATATTTGAAAATAAGTATTGTTTTATTCATTTAGGGTTAAAAAGTAGAGTGCTGGCTTAAGAAAACCTGGAGTTTGAAGCAGAACTGATAGAGTATGTTGATTTCAGATGTTGACAGGTATAATTGTTTTTCTGTGTCAATTACTCTCTCTGGCAGTTGGGAGTGGGTCTTTGGTAGCTGGCAGAGACATACTCTCAGGGACTCTTTCTCCAGGGCCGGAGGAGGTAACATCTTTGCCTCTCTCTCTGTCTGAGAGAAAGATCTGAAGAAACTTAGTGTGTTTTCTTTTCCCAACTTGACAAACACTATTGACTATCTATTGTGGTTTTTATAGATTGGTTTATATCTGAGAAGACCAAAGAAAGATCTGGTCTTTGGTTTGGACTCTGAGTCTGTTAAGGCTCAGAGTCCTAACTTAATTCTTGTTGAGACTCAATCAGCTAACCTTCGTTATTTTATAATATGAAGGTGAAGTTAAGAATTATAAGGATAACAGTGGTAGTTTTATTTAGATAGCATAAATTTGAGTTAGATCAGGGAGGAGCCTGTGAATCATAGAAGAAGCGATTCCTTGCTGAATCAGGGAGTTTATTTGGGTGGATTTAGAATCCCTTAGAATTAGAAATTCTTTATTATCCTTATATATTTCAATATATATTTTATTTTTATAATAAGAGTCTCTTTTGTCCTTGCACCTGGCCCTGAAGGGAAGTTCACATTTTGAGCTTCACGTCATCACTGAAGATAATTTTGATATTATCTATCAAAAGTATCAAAACAGTTTTGAACCTGTATTGGTGAACTTTCCATATAAATATTTTATTTTTATAACTCTCCAATTATTATTTTTTACAAATGTAAAGCCAATTAAATTATGCTGAGTATGGAGTATTATTTTATACTACAAAATGTACTGTTGTAGGTGTAAAGATGCTTATTTTTATGTGTGGAAACTTGAAAACTTGAATGATACTTCATTCCCATAATAATTTGTACATTTTCAGTGATGAAATAATTTCCATTTCCTTTGTGAATACATTTCATCTAAGAGTGTTCCACTTTGGATGCATTGCCTTTATTTTAAAACCACAGAAAAATGACGAAGCTTTCTGTTCCATCTGTTATAAAATAGCCTACAAAAGAAATGAATAAGGGAAACCTGAAATGTACATTTTTTTGGAAATTGAAAAAAAAAACCTAATGACTTTCTTTTTTGTTGCTACTTCATGCTTTTTGGGGGTCAATGCACACCTGACAGAAGCTTATTCAGTAGCTATCAAGATATTCATTTCTTAATTAGAATATAATATGCTTTTATCTTTTTGGAAAAGAAATCTTTGCTAATTGAGTAAACAATTATAAAAAATGGAAACTTCTGTTTTTGCAGATCATCAGATTAAACGCAATGTACCAGAGTGACTATATCTTTTCCTCACCCAAGTAAAACACTTTGCCAGAGGCAGAAGGGGGTTTTTGAAACAAGGAACTTCATAAATATGGAGAATATATTTCTTGCCCTTTTCCTTACAATCACCCCGTGAAGCATGAGTGTCAGTGCTTCCTTAGCTCATCAGGAGTATCTTCTCAGTTTATCACTGATTGACAAATTATTCATTCCTTTTGGGATTATGTGTACTTACAAAACAGCACATGGTTGGTGGCAGAAACGTTCCTTTCATTTATTTTTATCAAGTATCCTATTGTCTGATATATCAATTGCATAAATGTCTTAAAACATATGCTTATCTATCTGCATTTGTTTACTTTCTTGTTAATGCATTGGTATTTCATCTGGACTATTACCTTTGTACAATGAGGTATATATAATCACTTACATAATGAATAAAAATTAGCCATAAAGCTCAATAAAAATATAGCAAGAATAATTATAAAATATGATAAAGCCTCTTGTGACTCAGTGGGTTGCCAGTCACAGTTACTACATGCTGAGGAAATCCATGCTATTAATGATACAGTTTTGAAAGTTTTGATAAGATAATATATCTCAAAGAGGGGCAAGATACTGAGGACATGGGAGGAAAACTCATACATATTATTCAATGGTTCAGTGAACATATTCTTTCATAAAGGTGAGCACTCCTTCCATTGGTGTGACTCTCAGCCTTCTCAACCTTATCCTTCTGTGCATGTTTATCACAGATGTCTATTACTTCCATAGACTATACCATGTGTAGAGGCCAAAATGTGAATGCGAAACCATTCCCAGTAGTTAAAAAATAGTATTTTTAACTTGGGAACAATAAACTTGTTTGTGAAATATTTTGATTCATATTTGAATATGTTTGGTTTCCTATTCTATTTTATTTTTTACATCTAAGAACAGAAGACGACCTTGAACAGTCATTGACATTCCTAGATTGCCAAAAGGGGCTGTGACAAATATTAATGAAACCTTGATAGCAAGGTTCTCCAAATGTGCCATTAAAGGATGACATTTCACTTGGTGGCATTAATTCACAAGACATTAGAGGATCTTTTTGATCCTTAAAAGAAGACTAACAATCTAAAAAGGAAAAACCAAATGGAATAAAATATCTATTTTCTAGATATAGAATTAGATGGCCATTCAATTGGCTTGTCAATTAATTCATCTACCAGGGAAAAATAATGCAGTTGGACAATGAGTTTGGCTCACTATTAATGGGAGAGAGAATTGTTATCCCATAAGAATTAACAAGTATAAAGTTGACAGAGAAGCAAGATCTTGCCGAAACTAGTGAACATAATCCACCTTGAAGTGTTTCCTGATAATGTTTAAAAGTTATTTTCCTAGGGGTATTTTAATTTAAATTAGCACTATTTTACAATTATTAATCCTTAGTAGCTATTTACTCAGAGATTCTTGAATTTTGGAACTAAAGGAAACTTAGAAATCATTTAGTGTACCGTATCATTTTACTGATGAGGAAAGTGAGATTAATTAAATTGAAATGACTGATCTCGAAACCATGATTGTATTTGGTTTAATAGAAGAGATTTGAAGATGAAAAGCCATCAAATATTATATGAATACATTCCTAAATGTAGAATACTAGAGTGTAGGTCAACAGGACAGAAGTATAGCACTGCTTGACAATTCAAAATTCTACTTGTTCACAAACCTGACAAAATAGTCTTCTCAAACCACATCTGCCTACAAAAAAATCTTCAGTAACTTTCTGAGATAAAGTAGAAGCTACTGAGCGGGACATTCAAAATCCAGCACAGTCTGGTTCCATCTTACCTTTCCAGCTCATTTCATATTACTAAACTATGATTTTTTTCTGCTTAATCTGACCACTCCTTAAACTCTGCATTTCACACACATTACAGTTCTTCAATTTGAAACCCTTTTCCCCTCCATCTTCTCTTTTATGGCTCCACTCAGATGCCACCTTCCCTAGGAGTCTCTAAACTCTCTTCAAATGAATTTTTGTTGATTTATATGTTTTATGTGTCATATTCCCTTCAAGATTATGTGATCTCCTTAATAACTGGGAAAAGTTTTCATTTTTGAATGTATAGTGTCAAAAACTTTTATGGTTCCTTATATATGGTAAGTACTTAATAATTTTTAAAATTTAACATCTCTCTCTTTTAGTAGCATAATTTAATTCCTCATCTGACCTCCCAACTTTATGCTGAATCTAGACTTCCATCTTTCATTTGCACTCCTGTAAATGAAGTCTCCCTCATTTTACCTTTTCTTCTGACACTAGTATGGAACTGCGTGCATTTCATCCTTTTTCACACCCCACAATAATCCTGTGCCCCAATAACATGAAACTTTTACCCAATTCTTCTTAATGGGAATCTATATTATGTGTTGTTGTTCTATCCCTAATATCTCTAACACCCTCCTAATGTCATTCACCCTCCTCTCCCACACTAACCTCACCTCACCAAAATAAGCAAAATTAAGGGGGTTTTTTTTACATGAAGAGGGATTCAGTACCCCTGGGGAACAGTGTTAATTCCAGAGCCTTAACTGCATCAAACACTTTGCAGTGCATGCCGAAGTCTGAACACATGCTGTGTTTCTGAGTGAAATGACATTTTCCTCAGATAGATTAATAACTATAAAAAAGATCAGAAGGATAGGATCAGCTGTATTCTACCAGCTAATAATGAACCTTTCCCCATCTTCTAATGAACAGATTTTTTCTAAAACACAGAAAAAATAATGTTGTCTTATTTAATTCTGTTTATGTCTACTACCTATACAGCCATAGGTAGAACCCAGCATGGATTTGTAGTGCCCAATACCTTCTGAATTGTTAGCATTTTTATTTTGATTTCCATATCTATAGACAATATTAATATTATTCCCTGAAATTTATTCTCTAGGCACTGAGAGAGGGGATATTCTTGTTTCACTGTGCATCATTCTCAGATAAGGGGTTCATGGTTTGCTTACTTATATTAAAATTTCTGGGATTTACTTTAAATCACTAGAATTTACTGTCTTTATAGTTAATTAGGTTTATAGAGCATCATTTTGAAATGCTGCTCTATCACTAGCATTCATATGTAAAACTAAAAGAAAAGCAGCTAACCAGGACAAGTCATAGCTTTAAGAAGGAAAAGGTTCTTAGAGACGACTTAATATTGAATTCTAGAGCAATAGAATTTAACCCCTTTCACTCTATTGATGAGAAAACTAAGACTTAAAGAGATTAAATGCTTTGTTCAAGATCCTCTAGGCAGTAATATTAGAGGTAGGATTTGAACCTAATCCTCTTACTCTAAAGCCAATGATTTTTCCATTGAACTTTGCCTAATTTTCTTATTTTACTAATGAAGAGTTTTCTTAGCCAAAAAGATTGAGTTGCCCAACATGAAACACTATATACTCTCTTCTATTAGATTGTAAGCTCCTTGACAGTAGGAAATATTTCATTCTTTGCATTTGCATTTCACAGTGTCTGGTAAGATGCTTGCATATATTTGGTAATTAATATGTATTTGTTGATTGGTAGATTAAGAATAAGAAAATTAACTAAGTGTCTATAACTCTAAATCCAGAGCTCTTTACACATCACCATAGTGATCTAGTTTGTGGAAATGTAATTGTAAGAGATGGCCAGCTTTTCCATGATTTATATTTTACATTAGTGCACATTGCTTTGGATTGGGTTTGTAATTTTATTTTGTAGAAATAGGAAGTTCTCTTTCATTGAAAAGTGTTGTCTTTCTTTAAAATATCATCTTCGAGTGTTGCTCCCATCGTTTCCAGTAAGAGAGACCGTATGTGTCAGAGATACATGTGCCTTTCACCTAGCATTTTAAAAGGAGCAAGGAAAGATGAATCTAGGCTTGCACATGCATGGATGCATCTTGTAGTTTTTTTTAAGACTAGCAGAGCCCTGTAACAACCAGATACATCTGTTGCCTAGAGGAGAGATCAGTCAGTATATAATACAGAGTACCTGTAACCAAAACACTGTTTCAAGAGAGTCCAGCAGAGATAAACTACAGTCTCATATTACCATAATAATCTAAATCCTTAGTGCTTTTTTGAAAGTAAGAATGTCTTAGGATGCCTTTCTAGTTCCCTAGAGGAAAGACTCATACGAATAAGTTTGTGGGTTGGGGGTTCCTTTGCTGAAATGGGTGTTGCTGCTAGGTGAGAGGAGTATTGTTTATTTTAACAAAGAAAATGATTATAAATTGAGAAAAGGCTGAGCAAACAATTTTCCATGAAAACAAATGATATCATCTTGCTCCAAGAAATAATGAATATGATGAGTATAGAGAAACAGAGAGACATGATGTACTGATGAAAAATGAAGCAGTAAGATCTAGGAAAATAACAGTATACACAAATTCAACAATATAAATGGAAAGAACAAGAGCAAAATAATTGTAAATAAGGACTGAAAATGTATAATTGTTAAAGATATGGGATACTATGGATGTGGAATTTTAAAAAATGAATTAGTTAATTTTGCTGAATTTTCTTTTTCTTCTTTTTAAAAAATAAGAGATTGCTCTCTGAGAGAAGTTGAGATGAGGATATATTAGAAAAAGTAAAATATGTGATAATACAATAGATCAATAAAACGTATTTTATGAATATTTCTTGTTCTTATTAATTAAAATATTCTTTTTAAGGCTTTTTGTTACTCTCTATTTTTATCTTTACATATAACATAATATGATTTGTTATATATAAGTAATAAATATGCTTATCATTTCCCTGTTCATCATGTTATGAAACAAGAACATGTTGTTTACACTAGAGAAAAATTTATGAAGAAATAAAGTGAATAATGATGATTTTCAATCTGTATTAGGTTTCCATCTGTTCCTTTTATGGGGTGGATATCCTTTTTCATTATGAGTTCTTTGTGTTTGTTCTTGATCTGTGCCTTCTTGATAATAGTTAAGTCATTCACAGTTGATCATCATACATTATTGTTGTTACTATGTTCTCCTGGTTCTTCTCACTTCACTTTCCACCACTTTTTATGTCTTTCCAGGTTTTTGGTGATGATCTTGTTTTCCATCCATCTTTTTTAGAATGATAACAATCATAAACCACAATTTGTTCAGGGATTTCCTAATTAATGGACTTCAGTTAAGTACTTAAGTTTCCAGTATGCTTTCTTTTCCTTTTCCTATTATCACCTTAGAAAATAAACCTAATAATGATATAATTACAATTTTATTCAATATGTTCTGTAAGTGAATCAGTGAAACACACATCCCTGGATATGATAAATGGGAGGAAACAGGGAGTATAAAAATTATTATTATACCTGTTTTACAAATTGGTAAAGTGAGGCAGAGGTTAAATGATTTGTCTTTTTAAATGGTTTATTAGCACATATATCTTGGAGACTTAATACAAGTTCATGAGGACCTGATGAATAGGAGGAAGAAAATGAGTTAGATTACTTTGTAAGAACTCCTCCTAGAAAAATCCTTGATGGTTTGTGAAATGAAAGTCCCTTCTTTTTGACACCAGCATATTTCCTGAGATGCTATAGAGCTGTGGATCATAGACCATTATTCTGTATAAAGAATAAAAATTGTAGGTCAGCCAGGTGTGACCTATAATAGCTACAAAGGGGGCACAGAATGTTAACAATATCATTCTCATGAATATTTATTATAAAATATATCTTCTAGGAGATGTGTTATTTTTGGCAAAAAAGGTAGACTGGGCATGCAGCAAGATTGCTTATGGAAAGCCCTATCACTGCATGTTTATATTAAAAGATCCAGAGGAAGTATTATAGCACATAGAGTGAAATTACTATGGATTATTTATAGGTGAACATTATTAGAATTAAATACTTGGTGGAAGGAGTATTATAGGTTACGTTAGGAAACATTCTCATCACAAAGATTCCTCATCTTACTAAATGTGATTGTACAGACACTCCAGGAAGCTTGTCAGAACAGTGTTAAACACAACATAATGTGTGAATTTAATATACAATGTGCTCACACAGTTTGTCAAATGATTCTTGGTACCATTGTAGGATTTGGTTGGCCAAGCACATTTTTATGTAACATTCTGGAAAGGGGTCAGAAAATATTTGATAATGACTATCCAGGTTTCAGGACTTTAGGACTGAAGTTAAGCATGTCTAATTACAAACCCCTAGTAGAAGGGGAAAGATAAGTTTTATAAGCAAGTGAGAAGAAGTGTGAAGGGATTTTTCTTCTCAGATCTGAGCTATTTCTCCCTTCTTTTTCTCCCTTCTTTGGAGAGTTTAACTCTTGGCAGGCACAGACCTTATCTGACTAGCCCAGTGATGGGCAAACTTTTGAGCTTGGTGTGTCAAAATTCATAAAAATTCAAGCATAACTCAGGTGGTGTGTCACTTTGAGAAAAAAATGTCCTCCTTGGCATGGGACCCCATACTTCTCTGTATGTGGCCACATGTGTCTGTGTGTCATCAAAAATGGCTGTGTGTCAGTGCTGACTGTAAAAGTTATAATTAAATCTCAATAATAAAAATGTTATATTTTAATAGATTTATTAATGATCATTAGAAATCAAGGAATAAAGAAGATACAAAATATAGACCACATGCCCATGGCTGATCAGCCAGTTTAAACACCCGCCTTACCACCACCAAGCTCAGGGCAAGAAGTAAAGAGGTGGGACCTTCCATGTCCCCACCTAATATCCCCTATCTACAGGAAGTACATAATGACAGGAAGTCAGTGGGATCCTGGAAAAATGTAGTTCTTTTTTAGGGTAACAGATTTTTAATTATACATTCCCCCTGAGACCTGTGGAAAACTAGTCTCTCCAATGGATCTTGTAAACATAACCAACTTTGAAATTAAAATACTTTGAGGATAAGAGGAAAAGAGAACAAAACCAATGATTGCTAGGCTCATTGATGAAAAGAAGTCCCCTTTGGCATAAGAGTATACATACAAAACAAATGCATTCAACCCCACACAGTTCAAATCACCACATCCCAAAGTTTGCTCTGGATCTTCTGGTGCAGCTTGTGGTCTGTGGAGGCATCTTCATGGTGCTTTCTCCAAAGAGTTCATTTTCTGGATTGGAGAGGTAGCATGATTCTTAACCTAAAATTACTCTCAAATAGAATTTAAACTTTGCAACTTAAAATAATAATAATTATACATGCCACAAGTTTCATAGGTTCACCATCACAGAACTAGCTAATCATGGTCAACCTTAACTTTTAGCCAGCTTGGGCCACCATAGGGAGCTAGAGGGGAGGAAGTGTGGTGAGGCTTGGAAGCTCTGCAGTTAGGGAGGCTGAGTGATCTCTCCCCACCCTTCTCTCTCTCCCTCCCTCCCTCCCTCTCTTACTCCCTACCTCTTCTTTTTTCTCTCCCTCTCTGTCCCTTACTTTTACTAATTAATATATTACTATGTGTTTTCTAGAGATTTTTAATCATAAATCTATCTATCTATCTATCTATCTATCTATCTATCATCTGGATAATTTTAACAACTACAGCTAGACAGTTATGCTTGACTTGAAGACAAGAAATGCAAATCTATATTAAAATGAAAAAAAAACCTTGTCAAATGTATACAACAAATTCTCAGAATTAATGAGATTATAACCCATGTATTCTACTCCAAAAAATGCATCCTTCTCTGTAGCTCTATGGAACTGAGAAAGAACAAAATAGTCATCACAGAGCTATTAATATTCTAATGTTAGCATTGTATACTTGCTCAAGTAGGTTTTATCAATAGAAAACAGAAACCCTTTATCTACTTCAAGTATTCCATAATGAAACTGGTGCATTTAATGTCATCAATACGGTACTCAAATAATTGCAACTCAATTTTGTAGAAAAAAAAAATTACAAATGAGAGGATTATGACCCAGGAATTTCAAGACAGAGAGATATCAATTCCTAGTAATCAGTTGCCTGGACTTTCTGCAAACTGTGATACCACAAGCAGGGAAGAAAATAATATATTCTTAGGATGCCTGATAACTTAGCTCAATGAATTAAAAAGAAAGTTCAGAATTCCACAAGACACATTATCTAGTAATTCCTTTTACTATAGTAGGACAACAATCTCATAGGGGCCTTGAATAATATTGTTCACACACATGCCCACACACATGCGCGCACACACAGATTTTTGTTGTTTTGTTCTCCCAAATGGTAAAACTAAGAACACTAAGCCTGGTGTAAACAAGTTAGAAGGAATGTTATTCTCCACTATGAGTCCATTTAAAATAAAGTCAAGTGGTTTCCAAGAAAGACACAGCTCAACCTACCTCCCATTTTGTGCCGAAAGCTTTTCCCATCCCAAATTCAGAAGATAAAGTTGTCTAACTCCTTCTTCCCTGCTAAAGAACAGGGAAAGAGATGAAATGGCATAATTCTCAGAAAAAGATAGCTAATATGTTGTCCCATGACTGAATGTCAGCAAAATTGTTCATTTCTCTAGCCTTTATTTCTCTGTTTAAATATGAATTAATTCATCCCCTAACAAAATTCAAATGTTTATTTTGAAATAAGACTTTTCCCCTCTCATCAGATTTAAATCTGAATTCAATTTCAATAATTTTATTTTTCCCCTTGATCTGATCAAATAGGGGAAGGGTTTTTTGAAAAAAAAAAAAGTTTTGTTACATTCATACACAGAAATCCAGAAATCAAATTCATAATGAATTGGATGTATTTTCATGAAAATTATAATGGAAAAATAAGTATTACATTTTAAGATGATTTTTTTGTGAATACACTTCATTAGGTATTTTAATTGATATTAAATTGTTGTTTTAAAAGATTTGGATATTCATATGAAAATAATATCTTTTCTTGCCTGTATTTTATTCCTTTTTTCTCCTAAAAACAAATTCCTCATTATTATAGGAGTAGATATTGTGCAATGCAAAATATCCCTCAGACCCTTTACTGACTTTGCTTAATTGCTACTTAATAGACATGAACCTATGTACATTTTATTTTCTGAGTGCTAAGGTCCTAGAATAGGAAATGTATTTTAACATTTTGTTTTAGTACAGAACAAAATTGAAGAGTAAATGATTTGTTATCAAAAAACTATTAAAATTAGGCCTTTGATCTTAATATCTATGTTTCAATTAATTCTTGTTTATCTGAACAATAATGAATATCTTCATATTTAAGTTAAATATTTTTACATGAATGTGTGGCTATTTTTTTCCTCCTTAGTGAAGAAAATGTCTTGTCTAGAGAGGCACTACTATTATATTGCATGTGTGACATAGGTAAAAAAATTTAACACTATAATTTGAAATGCTTAAATTATAAACTTTGTATTAAAAATAAGTAGACACTAATCATTTTGGGTCAATGTGTGCAGAATATAAATGAAAAATGAATGAAATTATAGTATTTGAGAATTTGATTCATTAAAATTCAATGGATTGGGAGAATTTAAAATTTTGTCATTAAATAAAATTCACTTTCAAATTTGTAGTCAAGCTCCAGGAAAGCCGTTTTATTTTCTCAGTTAAAAGTCAATACTAGGACTTCCGGTCAAGATGGCGGCTTAGAGAAAGCTAAAGTTCAGATCTCCGGAAACCCTTCCCTACCAATCTCAAACTATAAGCTCCTAAGGCGCCGAAATTCAAAACAATCAACAGCATAGACCCTGGGAATCCTCCTCCTGGACCTGGACCTGGATCAAAAGGTACGGCCCCCGTCAAAAGCCAGAATCCGAGATCACTCGGACCTAAGGGGTAGGAGCGCAGAGTCCAAGGCTCCAGGAAGCCGCAGCCCCTAGTGGTCTTTTTTACACTTAATTGGCACTTGACATTCATTCATTAAGAAATGCCCATGTGAAAGATCTTGTATCCTTTCTATTTTGATCCTGATTGGGTTTTTTTCTCTGTCATTGCATCATAAGATTTCTTGATATAAAAAGGGCTTTCTTCTAATGCTTGGGGTCTCTGGTTCTGATCTTGACCAGGGTGTAGCTTTATTGTGTAAAGATTTTTGGAAAGGGACAAGGAGGTAAAGGAGCAGAGGGAATATGGAGAGCTGATGTGGTAAAGGGAGAGGTACCCACTGAGCTGATGTTAAGTTAAGGATGACAGGGTCAGTGTCACAATGAGTAGACTTCTGAGGATTAATGGAGTTTACTTCTTTTAAGGCTTGGCTGGTATTTGAAACCCCAGAAGTCCTAATTGTCTGACAGACTGACTGCTCCTGTTAACTTTTGTTGTTTAGCCAAGGCTAAATGGCTAGCCTAGCCCACCACTCTCTCTTTCTTTGTTCTTCTATGATTTGAATCTGACTGCATGTTTCTTCAATATAAAGTTGTTTAATAATTCAAGTAATGAAAGAAGGGGGATAGGTTTGTGGGAAGAGGAAACCCTATAGATTGTCTTTGTTCTCTTTCAGCTGAGCCAAAATGGCTCAACCTCAGCTTCTCTTTCTCCTTCTTCTATAATTACTGTCACTATTCTAAACTAAACAGATATGAAGTGTCCTTCTTGGAAAGGTCAATGATTTGGAAGGGTCTTCAGGGGTACTCTATGAAGTTCAAGCAATCAACCCCTTTCAGCAACAGTTGTTCTTTTGCTTTCTAGTATTGATTATCTAAAGATGTCAGACTTCTTCTCTCTTTAGGGCAAAGGAAATGGAAGCAAGGCTTTGTCACCACAGGTTGGGATTTAGAGCTCTGGTCCTAGCTTTTGACTCTACAGAGTTCACAGATCAAAGACCTTCCTTTTTAGCAGTTTATCTTACAAGCCTCTTCTCTTTCTCCAACTGCCACTCTGGGCACATTTTTAAACCATTTGAACCATTGTTCCTCGGTCTCAGGGGGCAGAAATACAAAAGCTTGAGTCTCAGTATTCCTTTCCACAATTGGGAGTTTGGCCTCCTCTCAATAAATCTATTTAGCTGGGAGTTTATGTACTGGTGTGATAAATGTTTTCCACATGTCTATACATGGAGTGTATGAGAAGTAGGACCTCTGTAGCAAGGGCTTCTTAAGCTCTCATCAGGACTGGTTTCCTCCTTTAATGCCCAACTGCCACCTAGCTCTTACCTGTGACTCCAAGAAGACTTAGCATGTACAACAGCTATATTCTGGTAAACCATCTCAGCAACCAGGCTAATCAGTTTGAGGGAAACTGACAAGCCTCAAACCTATTTTGTGAGTTAGATCAGTGTCTATCTCAGGTAGGTGAAGACATTCCCATTATGGAATGAGTGTATGAGAACAAAGCAAGGCCATAGAAATTTTAGAACTTAGTCAAATATGGAAAAATATTCTAAAACTTTTGCCTTGCCACTGGACTTCAATGACTCTGGAAGTAAGTAAAGTCAATGGCTTTTTGTAAGTTTGCCTCATTTAAATTCAATTTATGTACAGATTAAATAATATCAGCAGCAATATTATTTTGGTCCTCTTCTAGTGCAAAGAACACGAACCTACCTATCTATCTATCTATCTTTCCACATATTTCACTTAGAACAATTTTTTTGAAACAGAATTATGCTAAAAGAAAAGAATACTTTTATTATATTCACTAACCAGGTTCTCTGATTTCTCTCAGAGATAAATAGCTAACATCACAAAATATCCTTTTCAGATCATAATGCAATAAAAAACAATGATCAGTAAGGGTACATGGAGAGCCAAATCAAAAAATTAATTGAAAATTAAATAATATGTTTCTCCAAAATAGATTAGTTAGAGAAGAAATCAAATGAACAATTAATAATTTCATTGAAGAAAATGACAATGATGAGACATCCTTTCAAAAGCTATGGGATGCAACCAAAGCTCTCAGGGGAAAATTTATTATGCTTGAGATCATATATTAACAAATTTGGGAGGGCAGAGGTCAGTGAATTGGACATGCAAATCAAAAACTTGAAAGGGAACAAATTAGAAATCCCTAGAAGAAAACTAAATTAGAGATTGTAAAAATTAAGAGAGAAAATAAAAGTGAAAGTGAAAGAACTATTGAACTAATAAATAAGACTAGAAGGTGGTATTTTGAAAAAACAAACAAAATAGACAAAGCACTGGTTAATCTAATTTTAAAAAAGGAAAAAAAAACAATTTACAGTATCATAAATGAAAAGGGAGAACTCACCTGCAATGAAGAGGAAATTAAGGCAATCATTAAAAAATATTTTGCCCAATCATATGGCAATAAATATGACAATTTAGGTGATATGCATGAATATTTGCAAAAATATAAATTGCTTAGATAAACAGATTCAGAAATAAAGAGAAAACAAATTCTTAAATAATCCAATATCAGAAAAATAAATTGAACCGGACATCAAAGAACTCCCTAAGAAAAAATCCCCAGGGCCTGATGGATTCACTAGTGAAATCTATCAAACATTCAAAGAACAGCTAAACCCAATACTATACAAATAAGCAAAGAGGGAGTTCTACCAAATTCCTTTCATGACACAAATATGGTAGTGATTCCAAAGCCAGGCAGGTCAAAAACAGAGAAAGAAAACTATAGACCAGTCTCCTTAATGAACCTAGATGCAAAAATTTTAAATACAATACAAGCAAAAAGATTCCAGCAATTCATCACGAGGGTTATTCACTATGATCAGGTGGGATTTACACCAGGAATTCAAGAATGGTTCAATATTAGGAAAACCATCCATGTAATTGACCATATCAACAAACAAACCAACAAAAATCACATGATTATCTCAATAGATGCAGAAAAAGCCTTGACAAAATACAACACTCATTCCTATTGAAAACACTAGAAACTATAGAAATAGAAGGGTCTTTCCTAAAAATAATAAACAGTATATATCTAAAACTATCAGCAAACATCATCTGCAATGGGGATAAATTAGCCTTCCCAATAAGATCAGGAGTGAAACAAGGATGCCCATTGTCACCTCTATTATTTAACATTGTACTAGAAACATTAGCAGTAGCAATTAGAAAAGAAAAAGAAACTGAAGGTATTAAAGTAGGCAATGAGGAGACCAAACTATCACTCTTTGCTGATGATATGATGGTCTATTTAAAGAATCCCAGAGAATCAACTAAAAAGCTAGTGAAAATAATCAACAACTTTAGCAAAGTTGCAGGATACAAAATAAGCCCACATAAGTCATCAGCATTTCTATATATCTCCAATACATCGTAGCAGCAAGAATTGGAAAGAGAAATTCCATTTAAAATCACCCTAGACAATATAAAATACTTAGGAATCTATCTTCTGAGACAAAAATGGGACAACTACAAAACACTTTCCACACAGTAATTAATGTGTAGGACAAACTAACGTAATAAAATTGACCATCCTACCCAAAATTATTTATTTAGTGCCATTCCCATCGAACTACCAAAAAACTTTTTTACTGAATTAGAAAAAAACATAACAAAGTTCATTTGGAAGAACAAAAGATCAAAGACATCAAGGGAAATCATGAAAAAAAAAAATGCGACAGAAGGTGGCTTTGCAGTACCAGATCAGAAACTATACTATAATGCAGTGGTCATCAGGACAATTTGGTACTGGCTAAGAGACATAAAGGAGGATCAGTGGAATAGACTTGGGGCAAGTGACCTCAGCAAGACAGTCTACGATAAACCCAAAGATCCCAGCTTTTGGGACAAAAATCCACTATTTGATAAAAACTGCTACGAAAATTGGAAGACAGTATGGAAGAGATTAGGTTTGGGTCAACATCTCACACCCTACACCAAGATAAACTCAGAAGGGGTGAATGACTTGAATGTAAAGAAGGAAACTATAAGTAAATTAGGTAAACACAGAACAGTGTACATGTCAGACATTTGGGGAAGAAAAGCTTTTAAAACCAAGGAAGATTTAGAAAAAATCGCAACATATAAAATAAATAATTTTGATTACATCAAATTTAAAAGGTTTTCTACAAATAAAACCAATATAACCAAAATTAAAAGGGAAGTAACACATTGGGAAACAATCTTTATGACAAAAACCTCTAACAAAGGTCTAATTATTCAAATTTATAAAGAAATAAATCAATTGTGCAAAAAATCAAGCCATTCTCCAATTCATAAATGGGCAAGGGATAAGAATAGACAATTTTCAGATAAAGAAATCAAAACTATTCATAAGCACATGAAAAAGTGTTCCAAATTTCTTATAATCAGAGAGATGAAAATCAAAACAACTCTGAGGTATCACCTCACACCTAGCAGATTGGCTAACATGACAGCAATGAAAAATAATGAATGCTGGAGGGAATGTGGCAAAGAGGGGACATTAATGCATTGCTGGTGGAGTTGTGAATTGATCTGGAGGGCAATTTGGAGCTATGCCCAAAGGGTGCTAAAAGACTGTCTGCCCTTTGATGCAGGCAAAGCACTGCTGGGTTTGTACCCAAAGAGATAAGAAAACTACAGGTACAAGAATATTCATAGCTGCGCTCTTTGTGGTGGCCAAATAGTGGAAAATGAGGGGATGCCCTTCAATTGGAGAATGGCTGAACAAATTGTGGTATATGTTGGTGATGGAATACTATTGTACTCAAAGAAATAATAAACTGGAGGCATTCTGTGGGAACTAGAACAACCTCCAGGAAGTGATGCAGAGGGAAAGGAGCAGAGCCAGGAGAACATTGTACACAGAGACTGATACACTGTGGTATAATCAAATGTAATGGACCTCTCCATTGTTGGCAATTCAGTGTTCCTGAACAACCTGGAAGGATCTATGAGATCTATGAGAAAGAACACTATCCACATTCAGAGGAAAAACTGTGGGAGTGAAAACACCAAAGAAAAACAACTGCTTGATTACATGGGTCGAGGGGATATGATTGAGGATGTAGAATCTAAATGAACATCCTACATCAAATAGCAACAACATAGAAATAGCTTCTGATCAAGGTCACATATAGACAGTAACACACAGTAAATACACTGTGTAATACACAGTGGAATTGTGCATGGTCTATGGGAAGGATGGGGAGGGGTAGGAGGAATAGAATATGATTTTTGTAACCAAGGAATAATGTTTGAAATTGGCCAAAAAAAAATTAAAAAATTAAAAATGCAACTCAATTTCAGAGAAAACTAGGAAAATTTTTATGAATAATAGAGAGAAGGGAGGAAAACCAGGAAAAAGAAAAATACAACAGTTGAAGACAAACTTAAGAGTTCTGATTGTGACTATCTGTGCTTGTTATAAGGGATTTTTAAAAAATTTCAATAGAATTGGAAAAAAAAGAAAATTGACTTATTAACTAAATTTTCAAAAATAAACTTTTATGATGAATTGGAGAACAGAATAACAATTCTACACTCTACAGTCAATTAAAATCAGTTCAGGGAAGATAAGAATATGTATGGTGGAGCTCTCCTTGTTTTTAATGATCTGAAAAGAGACAAAGAGGAAGAGAGACAGAGATAGGGAAACAAAGAAAGGGAGACTAGGAGACAGAGACACCTCAAAAAAAACACAAAACAAAACATTAAAGCTATTTACCAGTACTGTTTTCCAACTCTCAAAGTTCAAATTGCTTGACTTTCTTATCATGGCAATAAATATAATATTGTAGCCATGTATGTCTGTATTTTCTGAATTTCCTCCTATTCTTTTCTATATAATTTAAAATATTTAATTGAAACTTTTATTTCCTTTTTTTTTGGCATCACATTCATTTACTCCAAAATATACCCTCACTAAAATATAAATATCCTCCCTTATAACAAAAGTATAGTCAAGAAAACAAAATTTTTATTATAATAGTTGAATCTAAAAATGTATAATCTTCATCTGTACCCACAATGCATCACATTTCCACGAAGAGGTGAGAGGCTCACTTCATTATCATTCATATGATTTCATTATTCATTTTTTCATTGATCAAAGTTCTTAATTCTTTGGAAATTATTTTTGCCCTTTATAGTGTTTTGGTAATTGTTTAGTTTGCCTAGGAGACTAGTTTTTCTTTTCTTGAAGCCTTGTGTCTTGTTTATTGTGCCACCCAATATAGAACTTACCTATTAATTTCTAATTATTTGACAAACTAAAATGTGTTGTCTTAAATTTTTTAACATATGGGCTCATTTATTATTTTCCTTAACTCTTTGGGTTATTGAATTGCTGGATGAAATGACATTCACAGTTTATAGTTCTTTTCTGATATTGTTCTAATTGATTTCCAAAATGGTTAGACATATGGCTAGTCCTATTCCCAAATCCATAAACAGAGTAAAAAAAAGTGTCTGTCTTGCCACAACCTTTCAAAAGTTGTCATTGTAATCTTTTGTCATATTTTCAATGAGAATGAGTTAAAATCCATAATTGCTTAAATTTAAATTTCTCTTGTCATGGGTTTGCAGGTATTTTATGGTGTTTTTGTTAGTTTTGACTTTTTAAACTTGGGAACCATTAAATTATATCATTTGGCCATTTTTCTATTGGGGAATAACTTCCATTTTTATATTTTTAAATTAATTACCTATATATCATAGACACTAACCAATCCAGTAAAAATAGCTAAAAAATATTTTCCTATTTAAATATTCCCTTATAATCCTAACTTCCTTACTTTTATTTAAAAGACACCTTTTCAATTTCAAATAATCTAAATCCTCCATTTTATCTCTTTTGACTTCCTCTATACCTTGTGAAAAATTCTCCTTCTATATTTAGTTTTTATGTGTATCTCACTTCTAGTACCTCTAATTTGTTTATGATATGATGATGCTTTATATAAGGATTACATATCCATTTGTAACTTGTGTTATATTTTGGAAATTTTTATCTAATCTTAATTTATGTCAACTGCTTTCCAAATCTCCCAGAAATTTTTGTAATTTTGTTGAATAAGTCCTTTATTTTGTTTAATTATTTCTCAATTCAACATGCCTAAATACTCCAGTGAGCAACATATACTTTTTATTATTACTTCTCTATATTATAGTTGTTATAGTGCTTGTTACCTGTTACCCCTCATGTTTTCTTATATTTTTGCTACAATTCATTATTTCTAATAGTAGTGGTAATAATGGATGACATTGTTTTGCTGCCATCCTATTAGAGAGTGCTCTGTTGTTTCTCCATTTCCAAAGATGCTCCCTCTTAGAAGTGGAAAGGGAGAATTAAAAGAGGGAGAAAGAGACCGAGAAACAGAATTAGAGAATAGCTTATTCTATTCTAGTCACAGAATTTAGTACTGTGCATACAAAAAGAAGTGAGAAAAGAAAGGAGAAAATATTAAAAGTTTATTCCAATCCGTTCTAAACTCTGAGTATTCAAATAAAATCAAACATGATAGACTTTCCCTTAGGGAGTGTACATTTTAATAAGTGAAAACAATATTTAAAGTTACTGAAGGGGGGGGCAGCTGTGCAGGGCAACATGCCCTAGATATGACTTAAAAGTGTATAAAGAGAGAGATCCAGTCAAAATAAGGCAAAACAGTCCTCTTGAAACTCAGAGTAATTCCAATATTACAGTGGAAAGGAAGGGTAGAAAACAACCCAAGTGGAAGTAGCTTGGTATAGATATAAGCGGGGAAATACTTTGTACCATATTATAGCTTTTTAAATTACATAATAAAATATTTTTTTCTGAAAAACTTTGTATCTTTTAAAATAATATTGTGATTTGCCACATTTTGTTGTGAAAATTGTTTATTGTATTTATCATTTTCTCAATATTGAATCTAATTTGCATTGCTAGTATGAATCCAATGTGACAGTGGCATATAATGAATATGACACTTTAAACTTTGTTAAGATACAATGTAACATTTTTGTTTCATTGTATTTGGTTCCATTTGTTCCAATATGTATTTTGTTGTACTCTGTTGCATTTTTGTGGGGTATTATCTAAATTCTCTCTTATTCTGATATAGGGCTGGATGCATTCTCTACCACATTAATGAGACATTTTGACTTTGGATATTTTGTTTGAGTACTTAAAACGTACACCATCAGGGTCCTTTTTTGCCATCCAACTCGAGTATTTTGCCAAGCACAGACACCATGAACTAAAGTGTTGAAAATGGAAGAATTCTCCCTTCCCTGCTATGTCTCTTTCACAAAGTGGGCAGATATGGGGGTGTTTGTTTCTGTTCTATATTGAATGTCCTTCTCAGTTTCAAAAGCTGGAGATGATCTTCAGAGAAATAGTTGCTAGAGCTGTGACCACAGGCCTGTGGTGCATCCAGGCAGCCTTCCATCACACCCTGAGAAGAAACTGGAATTGTGCTCTATCAGTGCTGAGTTAAGTTGTTAAGTACCCAGGGGGTGCGAAGGGGAGAGGAGGCTTATTCCTCCTATATGTGGGGTGAGTTTGCATATTCGTCATCATCAGCAGGCACTGTGCTGCATAGGGTTATTCTTTGACATCAAAACATTTAGCGAAAAAATCATTTACTATCCACTTAAGGTGTTTCATCAGATCTTTATTTACTTTTTATACCATAATAGCAGAGAGCATATTGATACAACAATGTTACGTGCTATATTAACAAACACGTAATATATTCAAGGTAATATTCAAATAATTACATAACATTGTTATATTGGATTTATTCTAGTAATATAAATTAATTTTAATATTTGGAAAATTATAAACAAAACAAACAATATTCATAAAAATATATTATAATATTAAGTAAATCAAACTATAAATATTATAAATCACAATATCAAAATCAAAAGATACAAAGCTTTTCACAAAAAAGTATTATTCTCTCAGCAAGCTATCTGCTCATCATTATCATCTTTCCCCTATCAAATCATCAAATGTTTTTCTCTTCCTAAGTTTCTGTAGGTAACATTTTAACTCCAACGTCTAGTAACAAAGAATATCCTAAGATGCACGTACATATTTACATGACAAGATCTGGAATGTTCTATTCTATTTCTCTAAGCATAGAGTAGCTAAATGCTTACTTCTCCACTTTTTTTTATCACTGAGACGAATATTGAACTAAAATCATATGTTATAAGCCTATCCCTAAAATTACAGCTATAGCAATTAAATCTAGAGTTGTGATAGCATTTTAGTGTTCAGAATAAAAGTTCTTTTTCTTGATCGTTTTAGAGAAGAATGAAATGACTTCATTGTCAACAGCTAGAGGGCTTAGTTACTAGCCTGAGGCCACACATTCTAGAAGTCTCAAAGCAGGGACATGAAAGGGAAGGTCTGCTTATCTCCAAATCCAAAGCTTTTCCCAAAATACTATGATGTCTAACAACACGCCTCCCCCAACTTGGTATAGGACCTTGGTATTTCCTGTGCTCCTCTCTGGGGCAGCTAACTTCCACTAGTGACTGTAACAATACAAAGACGTCCTTCATGGACCTCCCCCTCAACTCACTTAGGGACTTACCAAAGACTTGAGCCAATTCTTTGTAAACACTATCTCCCTATGTGAAAACTTTAGCAGAGAAGCTGGATGAGGAAAAAGAAATAAACCTTATTTCCAAATCACAATGTGTATATACATTAAAAAGAATAACTTGCCAAGCAAAAGAAAAATTCCAAAAATCTTGCCTGAAGTGTTTATTCATATAATATCCAGATCATTGCCATAAGGAACATGGTGTAATAGTAATAGTAGTAGTAAGTGCCAGATTAGATACTAAATTACAATTTCCCTTTCCTTAATACTTGAATTCACAGTATAAAACTGAAGAGGAGGGAAAAAATTAATGAGATGATAATGAGATGTTGGTTTTAAAAACTTCCTGTTCTATCTTATGAATCTCCCAAATGCAAACCTACATCAGAAATGATAATGAGGAATATTATTTTTAATTAGCAATGGACACATTAATTATTATGATATATATGTTTTTCATTCAACAAATAGGCAAATCAGAAACCACATTCATCTTAATCATTTTTGCTTCTCATTTTTGGGAGCACAAATAAATAAAGAAACCTCCTAATTTATTTTGGTTATGAAAATAAACAGCCATTAACTTAGAGTAAACTAACCTTTAGGAATAACAGATGTAATATTTAAAGGAGTTGCTAACTCTAAATGTCCTCATTATGATTAATCTCAGTAGACTTAGAGACTCAGATTGGTAGCCCAAAGAAAGGCATCAGATAGGACTGGATTTGTAGCCACTTGTGTAGCTAAGGTTTAACTATCAATGATCCTGGATTTAAAATAGACTCTTAAAATTGTTAAATGAATTTCAGCATGTCAGTTTACAAAAACAAACAAACAAACAAAAACAGATGTATAAGAGAACCCTCCTTCCCAAATCTTCTTACTAAATATTCTTCAAGTTCAGCTGTTTTAAGGAATGGCACTCATTGGGGACTCTACATGCACATTTTCATTAGGAAGAACAGAAAAATTCATGGACTTGTTAATAGATGGCTAAAGAACACAGATTCTGTTTGAAATGTCAAGGCTAAAGAATGCTGAGACTTGTGATAAAAAATGAGACTTAAGAGGTGGAGTCAAGATGGCAGCATAGAGGCAGCAAAAGTTCAAACCTCTGGAAACCCTTCCTTACCAATTACAAACTAAATGCTCCTAAGGGACTGTAAATCAAACCTAACAACAAGACAGAGCCAAGGAACTCTCCTGCTGCGCTCAAAAGAAACACACACAAAAGCCAGAATTCAAGAACACTTGGATTTAAGGGGAAGGAACAGGAAGGTCCCAGGACCCTATCCCCAACTAGAGTGCTAAGCCTGAAGTGACAGCTTCAGCCTCTTGGCAGGCAAAGGAGATGGTCTGGAGGGAGTATCTTGTGGGCAAAGCTGTGCCAGGCTCAGAGCATCAAACAGGCAGTGGGGAAGCAGTTTGAGAAGAAACACAGATTGTAGAGTGGGAAGCATAGTTGCAGCAGTGGAGACATCCCATATTGTCCCCCTCTTCCCAAGGTTTTGGCCTCAGGGCACATCCAGCAACCCAGCTGGACTTAATCACATCAAAGCCTCTAGAGGGCAGGGAAGCTCAAGCTCCAACAACCCTCTGCCACAGACTGCACTGAAAAATTTACTGACAAGCTCCAAGGGTGAAGGCAGAAAGAAAAGTCCAAAACCACAAAAAAAAAAATGAGAGGAGCAAGAGCTAAGACAAAAGCAGGGAGTAAAGAAGGGGGTAAATATGAGCAAACAACAGAAAAAGAAAAAAGCCCAGGCAATGAACAAAGAGCAAATGGAACAGAGAAGGATGATGGAACTCCAAGAAAAAAAATACAGAAACCCCAGCAAATTGGATACAGGCTCTGGAAGAACTCAAAATACAATTCAAAACACAATTAAGACAGGCTGACAACAAGTGGAAAAAGAACTTAAAAACCTAAGATAAGTCATCTGGAAACAGAAGCACTTGAACTAAAACAAGAAAATAGTGTCTTTAAAGCCAAAATGAACCAGCTTGAAAATGAGACAAAGGAGATGAAAGATGAGGCAAAGAAGATTGAAAGATGACACCTCCAAAGAGGACTGTAAAGAAAATAAGGGGGGATAAGAAGGGAGGGTATAATAAAGGGAAGGAAAATAAGGGTGGGAATTAGGGGGACTGATTAAAAAGAAAACATTGGTGTGGAAGGAAATAGTGAAAGAAGAAAAGGCAAGTCAAGGATTAAAAATAAAAATGCTGATAATTATAACTCTGAATATGAATCGAATTAACTCACCCATAAAACACAAGCAAATAGCAAAGGAGATTAGAATCCAAAACCTTACCATATGCTGTCTACAAGGAAAACACATTAGGAAGGTAGATACGCATAGGGTAAAAGTAAGAAGATGGAGCCAAATATATTGGGCATCAACTGATAAAAAGAAGGCAGGAGTCTCAATCATGATATCTGACAAAGCCAAAGCAAAAATAGATTTAGTTAAGAGATAGGGAAGGTAATTGCATCCTGAAAAAAGGGAGTATAGACAATGAGGAAATATCAGTACTCAACATATATGCACCAAACAGCATAGCATCCAAATATCTAAAGGAGAAACTAGTGGAGCTCAAGGATGAAATACATAGAAAACCTATACTACTGGAAGACCTGAACCTTCCTCTATCAGAACTATAAAAAACAAACCAAAAAATAAATAAGAAAGAGGTAAAAGAAGTGAATGAAATCTTAGAAAAATCAGTTAGTAGATATGTGGAGAAAAATAAATAGAGACAAAAAGGAATACACCTTCTTTTCAGCAGCACATAGTACATTCACAAAGATTGACCGTGTATTAGGGCACAAAAACATTGCAAACAAGTGAAAAAAATCAGAAATAATAAATGCAAACTTTGCAGATCATAATGCAATGAAAGTAATAATTGGAAATTAAACAATTTTCCAAAATCAGTTAAAGAAGAAATCATAGAAAAATTAATAATTTCATTGAAGAAAATGATAATGATGAGACATTCTTTCAAAATCTATAGGATACAGCCAAAGCAGTACTCACTGGGAAATCCATATCCATGAGTTCATATAGTAACAAATTAGAGAGGACAGAGGTCAATGAGTTGGGCGTGCAAATTAAAAAACTAGAAAGTGAACAAATTAAAAATCCTCAGATGAAGACTAAATTAGAGATCCTAAAAATCAAAGGAGAAATTAATAAAATTGAAAGTCATAGAACTATTTATTTAATAATTTAATAATTTAATAAATAAGTCTAGAATCTGGTACTTTGAAAAAAACAAATAAAATAGATAAAGTAATGGTAAATTTAATTTAAAAGAGGAAAGAAGAAAACCAAATTGACAATATCCAAGATGAAAAAGAAGAAAACCAAATTGACAATATCCAAGATGAAAAAGGAGACCTCACCTCTAATGGAGGAAATTAAGGCAATCATTCCATTAAAAATTATTATGCTCAATTATATGGCAATAAATATGGCAATCTAGGTGATATGGATGAATATTTACAAAAATATAAATTGCTGAGACTATCAGAGGAAGAAATAGACTACCTAAACAGCTCCATATCAGAAAAAGAAATTAAATAAGCCATCAAAGAACTCCCGAAGAAAAAATCCCCAGATCCAGATGTATTCTCAAATGAATTCTATCAAACATTCAAAGAGCAACTAATCCCAATATTATACAAGATATTTGACAGAATAAGCAAAGAAGGAGTTCTACCAAATTTCTTTCATGACACAAATATGGTACTGATACCAAAGCCAGGCAGGTCAAAAACAAAAATAAAACTACAGACCAATCTCCTTAATGAATATAAATGAAAAAATCTTAAATAGGACACTAGAAAAAAGACTGCAACAAGTCATCACAAGGGTTATTCTCTATGACCAGGTAGGATTCATACCAGGAATGCAAGGATCGTTCAATATTAGGAAAACCATCCACATAATTGACCATATTAACAAGCAAACTGACAAAAATCACATGATTATCTCAATAGATGCAGAAAAAACCTTTGACAAAATACAACACTCATTCCTACTCAAAACACTAGAAAGCATAGGAATACAAGGGCCTTTCCTAACAATAATAAACACTATATGCCTAAAACCATCAGCTAACATCATCTGCAATAGGGATAAGCTAGAAGCCTTCCCAATAAGAACAGGAGTGAAACAAGGATGCCCATTATCAATTCTATTATTTAACATTGTACTAGAAACACTAGCTGTAGCAATTAGAGAAGAAAAAGTAGTTGAAGGTATTAAAATGGGCAATGAGGATACCAAGTTATCACTCTTTTCTGATGACATGATGGTCTACTTAAAGAATCCTAGAGAATGAATGAAAAAGCTAGTCGAAATAATCAACAACTTTAGCAAAACTGCAGGATACAAAATAAATCCAAATAAGTCATCAGCATTTCTATATATTTCCAACACATCTCATCAGCAAGAATTATAAAGATAAATTCCATTTAAAATCACCCTAGACAATATAAAATACTTAGGAATCTATCTGCTGAGATAAACACAGGAACTATATGAACACAACTACAAAACACTCTCCACACAATTGAAATTAGATCTAAACAATTGGAAAAACATCAATTGCTCATGGGTAGGATAAGCTAACATAATAAAAATGACAATCCTATCCAAATTAATTCATTTATTTAGTACCATACTCATTGAACTACCAAAAATTTTTTTTACTGAATTAGAAAAAACCATAATAAAGTTCATTTGGGGCATACCTTTTAAGTTGAGTCCAACTGGAGGTTTCCTTACCTCTGTCCTGTTGTTAGATTTAGTTTTCAGTCCCCTATGAGCATTTGGTTTTTAATTGGTGAGGAAGGGTTTTCAGAGGTCTGAACTTTCACTACCTCAATGCCACCATCTTGACTCTGCCTCTAAGGTATGTTTTTTAAATACATTTAAAATGACTCTTTTTGTCCTTAAGGAAATATAAAAATATTTATGATAATATGCATTTATTAAATAAAACAAAACTAAGCAGTGGAGAAACATGTTTGGGTACTAATGTGTTCTTTTAAAAATTAGACTGAAAATCAATATTACACTTGCATTTTTTGCTCAGAAAGGTTATATGACAAGTAATATAGGCATAAATGTACAAAGCTAAAGTAATTCTCACTTTACACACAAGAATAAAATAGTTTCTTAATTTAATTTTTTTCAAACTATTAAGTAGCTCTTTACAAGAGGTACCATCTTGGATTCTTGTAATATAACAAGGGGTAAAAATGATTTCTAATTTATAGCTCCAGTGGTATGGAACACATCCTCATTTAAGGTTAAAAGTACACCAATAATCATTTATCTGCTTTTTGATTAAGATCTTGTGTAGAAAGTACATTAACATTTGTTTTTTCAAGAAGGAATTGTCCCATTATTTGAAATTTGCATGTAATAGCATGATCATTTTTTTAAGAAATACTAAATTCAGAAATAGATATTTGCATGTAATTTTTTTCTTTGGTTTGGAAAATATTCTTATTGAAATCTAACAAAGATTCTTTAATCTTTTCCCATGTTGTTACCACATTTATATTACAAAAGGAAAGTGCTCTACGACTTTCAAAAGAGTATATTAATATAATCAATTCTAAAAATTAAAAAAGGAAGGCCATAACAAAGATAATCAGTGCCAAACATTTCAAGAAATGATGACCACAGAATATATGCATAGAAGAGAGATGTGTTGAGTAATTTTGCAGTGTTTTGGGGGCTCTTTGGTTTGAAATGCAGAATTTGCTGGAATTAAAGGTCTAGAAATATGTTACTGTAGAAGTATACTTCACTCTAGAATTTTGGAAGTGGTTTAATTATTATTTGTTGAGTTTATTGTAGAAAAGGTTCATCTAATAGACAAGTCTATTTTTCAAGTCTCATTCAGCTTTAGGATTTTCTGCTTCTAACAATGTTTTAGAGAGCAATTTGCTGGGGGAAGTATGAAATAAATGAGTAAATGGATTAATAGTTCACATCTCATTTAAAAATATCTTAAAGTCATTTAGATTGAATATCAACACAATTTAAAAGTAGCATACTATAGTATAGAGTGTCTATGTTCAAATCTCTGCTCTGCTACTTATGATTTTGAGAGAAAATATTTAACCCTTCTGAGTCTTAGTTTACCTCTTGGTAAAATGAATAAAAAATTTTAAAGGTCAGTTTACTTATGGAAAGTTACTAACTATCCAGGGTCAGTTATTTATCAAACTTTTAAACCTTTAGATGAGAATTTTGAGAGTCAAAAAGGTATAGTACTAAGGGTAATGGAGTAGAGTATCAGGGGGTCATAGAGAGTGGGAGGTCCAGTTCTAGAGTCATGGATAGTTTGGAAAAGACAATATTCTTCTTAATGATAGTATTAGAGACTGGGAAATTTATCCTTTTGTGACTGGAGAGGAAGAGAGTATTCTTTGTAATTTACTTATTTTCAGGTCACAATGAGAAGCTGGGAAACTGCAAAGCAGCCCCCCTAGAACAAAATCCCCCAGTTAATCCCCTTCTGTGACTTCTCTCTCAAACTTTCCCTACTAATGGACTTGTCATGATTATTATTCTCTCCCCAATACAGTGGAAATAATATGAGAGCAAATACTTATAGGATCAATACATATATATCCCACTTTAATCCCCCTAGGTCATTACCCCAAAAGATTGCATTTACAGAATTAAAGCCCAAAGATCACTACCCATTGCCCTCCTCCTTTCCTTCTCCACAGAGCTACAGTCACTCCCATTACAAACCAGGCAAGCCAAGAACATCAATCATCTTCAAGACACACTCCACTGAATTCTGTTTATGGACAGAAACTAGGCAACATTGCCAGGTGCTTTAAAGTGACACAAGAAAAAGAGAACTTGTAAATTGAGGAAAACCCCAAATCTTGTCTGTCATTAAATTGCCTTCTAACCTTGTACCTAGCTACAAAATGGGACAGGAAATGGAATACAGTATATGTAGAATAGTATAAACAAAACAAAACAAAGCTATTTTGACTGGATTAAAATATATTGGAATGTACAAGGAATGTATAGGTACAATTATATATAATACACATATAGATAATTGCTCTGGGTTCTGGGCCTGCCCTGTCCATGCCTTTGGGGGTCATTGACTAGGTATGATGGCTTCAGTGGATAATAAATGTTGGGAAGACAGTTAAGAGTATCAGTCTGCAGCCAGGCATCACAAGAAACTGCTCAGCTTGACCCAGAGTTGTCTGTATTTTTATGTCCCCCCAAGTGGTTACATATTTCCTTGGCACACAGCTTCATTATTCAACATACATGCTCTTTACAGATATTTGGATAAATCATACATTAACTTTTTACAAATCATTTAACGTTCTATGTTTATTCTATGTACTATGTTGCTACAGATTCTGACAACAAACACAAAGCTTTTGTAAAAGATTAATGTTTTCTCATTACAGGCAGTGTAGCTAGAAGTCAGTTCTAATTAACCTGTGAGGTGCTCAGACTTGAGGACAATCTAAGAAAAATCATTTGTTACTTTTAATAAAATAGATAATCAATCAGGAGTTCTTAGAAGTCAATCAAGAAAACACTGTTGCCAAGTTGAAGAGTCAAAGGGTAACAGAAACTATCCAGTTTTAGGTATTCTTTAATAACAGACTAATCATTTTTCTAATGTTTCCCTAAAGTTTCCAAGACAGATTACCTAGGTTTTAGTTAGTAAAATAAGTCAGTGAGGCATAGCGTACCAACCACTCCCTGAAGGGTAATTAACATACTAGCTCAGGAGAGTTTGTTCCTGGCCTGTACATGGGGGTAGAGAATTCTGAATGCAGTTTTATTAGAAGTTTAACCCAAAGGAGCCATTAGGTTTTATTTTGTGAGTGTGATCTTTTGGTGATATTCTGGGAAAATAACATGGGATAGCTGTATTAATCCTGCAAGTATTTTGCTCTCATATTATTTTTCCTGAAGCTAGGAAGAGAACAATAATCATAGCAATTCCATTGTTAAGGGATGTTAGTGAGAGAAGTCACACAGAGGGAGTTGAGTGGTGTCTCCATCCTTCTTAAGGGACACTTTGTGACCTCCTGGTTTCTATGCACAACTGTGTCAAACAGCATGGCTTTGATGGCTTTTAATTAACCTGTGAGGTGGCAGATAATATGCAATAGTAAGGCTCGACATATGTATTATAACTATGTTATGAATAGTTTGAAAATCCAAGTTTTATCATTCATTCAATAATGGGGAGCCACTAGAGTTTAGTGAAAAGAGAAGTAAGATGGTTAGACTTGAAATTGAAAGAAATCAATTTGGCAGTTATGTGAAGATGATAATGTGAGAAAAGTCTTAAGGTACCTTTATAACTTAGCTAGGAAGCTATATTACAAAAATCCAGATGAAGGATGATGAAAGTAGTGACTGAATAGAGAGAAGAGGATTGTTATGAAATAGTATTGAAATAAAATGAACAAGTTCTGAGAAATGGCTGAATATTTGAGGTGAGGGAGAGTGAGGAGCTGTGGATCATATTTAGATTGGAAACATGGAATAACTAGCAGGACGATGGTTCTCTCAGAATTTGTAAATACTTAAGGTACCCATCTAAAATTCTTTGATGCCACGATTTTAATAAAATTATATTATCATAATTATATACAAAGGACATTATATAAATAAGATATTAGAGTGAAATATTCCACATTTTCTTCATTTTTTCATTCTTTTGACTTTATTTCTTAATGTCTTATGCAGTCATTAACTTTTGCTTGTCCAATTCTAATTTTTATGGAAATATTTTTCTTTTATTTTCTTTAAGTATTTTTCCATGGTTTCCCCTTTTCATATCCCCCTCCAAGAACTGATAAGCAATTCTACTGGCTTGTACATGTATTTTCACTCAGTACCTATTTGGAATTATTTTTCTGATTGAACTTTTATATGCCCTTTCCCATTTGGTCAATTCTACCTTTTAGAAAGTTCCTTTCCTTATTGAATTTTATTCCTCTTTTTCCCTATGGCCAGTTCTGACTTTTAAGGAGTTCTCTTCAATTAATTTTTGTATTCCTTTCTCCATTTGGCTAATTTTGCCTTTTAAGAAGTTCTTCTCTTCAGTGCATTTTTTGTTTCTTGTTTCCATTTGCCCAATTCTGCTTCTTTAATAAATTCCTCAATAGATATTTTTGCCTCTTTAACCAATTGGCCTATTCGGTTTTTTAGATATTCATTTCTTCAGTATATCTTCTATCTCCTTTTCCAAGCTGTTAACTTTTTTCATGTTCTTTTTCCTGTGTCATTCTTATGTTTTCCCCCAATTTTTATTCTACCTCTTATTTGATTTTGAAAATTCATTTTGACTTTCTCTATTAATTCTTTTTTTGTACTGAGACCAATTCCTATTTTTTTGGAGGCTTCAGATGTATTGTTGGATGATTAACTTTGTTCTCTTCTTCCAAATTTGTGTTTTGTTTTTTCCTGTAATTAAAATCACTTTCTTTGTTGAGTTTAGTTGTTTTTGTTGTTTGCTCATTAAAAAAAAAAAAACAACTGTTAAAGTTGGGCTTTATAATTGTAGTAAAGAGCACTGTTCTAGGCTTCAGGTCCTTTGTGCACCTGCCTTCAAATGTCATTCTGGGGATCTATCTGATTTCTTTTTTTTTATACAAACTTATTTAATATTTATTGAAAGGGTTTAAGGAAGGGAAGGAGAGGTAAACAAAGAATTGAGGAAATAGTTGCTAATTTTATTTTATTTTTTAAACATTATTTTATTTGGTCATTTCCAAGCATTATTCATTGGAGACAAAGATCATTTTCTCCCCACCCCCACGCCCCCACCTATCCCATAGCCCACACTCGATTCCACTGGGTATCACAAGTGTTTTTGATTCGAAATCATTTCCATGTTGTTGGTGTTTGCACCAGAGTGTTCATTTAGAGTCTCTCCTCAGTCATATGCCCTCAACCCCTGTAGACTAGCAGTTGGTTTTCCTTGGTGTTTTTACTTCCACAGTTTGTCCTTTGCTTGTGGATAGTGTTTTTTCTCCTAAATCCCTGCAGATTGTTCAGGGACATTGCTTTGACACTAATGGAGAAGTCCATTATGTTCGATTGTACCACAGTGTGTCAGTCTCTGTGTACAATGTTTTCCTGGTTCTTCTCCTTTCGCTCTGCATCAATTCCTGGAGGTTGTTCCAGTCTCCATGGAATTCTTCCACTTTATTATTCCTTTGAGCACAATAGTATTCCATCACCAACATATACCACAATTTGTTCAGTCATTCCCCAATTGAAGGGCATCCCTTCATTTTCCAATTTTTGGCCACCACAAAGAGTGCTGCTATGAATATTCTTGTACAAGTCTTTTTCCTTATTATCTCTTTGGGGTACAAGCCCAGCAGTGCTATGGCTGGATCATAGGGCAGTCAGTCTTTTATCGCCCTTTGGGCATAGTTCCAAATTGCCCTCCAGAATGATTGGATCAGTTCACAACCCCACCAGCAGTGAATTAGTGTTCCTACTTTGCCACATCCCCTCCAGCATTCATTACTTTCCATTGCTGTCATGTTAGCCAATCTTCTAGGTGTGAGGTGATACCTCAGAGTTCTTTTAATTTGCATCTCTCTTATTATAAGAGATTGAGAACACTTTCTCATGTGCTTATTAATAGTTTTGATTTCTTTATTTGAGAACTGCCTATTCATGTCCCTTGCCCATTTATCAATTGGAGAATGGCTTGATTTTTTGTACAATTGATTTAGTTCTTTGTAAATTTGAGTAATTAAACCTTTGTCAGAGGTTTTTATGAAGATTGTTTCCCAATTTGTTGCTACCCTTCTGATTTTGGTTACATTGGTTTTGTTTGTACAAAAGCTTTTTAATTTGATATAGTCCAAATTATTTATTTTGCATTTTGTGACTCTTTCTAATTCTTGCTTGGTTTTAAAATATTTCCCTTCCCAAAGGTTTGACATGTATAATATTCTGTGTTCGCCTAATTTTCTTATAGTTTCCTTCTTTATGTTCAAGTCATTCACCCATTTTGAGTTTATCTTGGTGTAGGGTGTGAGGTGTTGATCTAAACCTAATCTTTCCCACACTGTCCTCCAATTTTCCCAGCAGTTTTTATGAAATTTTTGTCCCAAAAGCTGGGTTCTCTGGGTTTGTCGTATACTGTCTTGCTGAGGTCGCTTGCCCCCAGTCTATTCCACTGATCCTCCTTTCTGTCTCTTAGCCAGTACCAAATTGTTTTAATGACTGCTGCTTTATAATATAGTCTGAGATCTGGGATTGCAAGGTCCCCTTCCTTTGTATTTTTTTTTCATTATTTCCCTGGATATCCTTGATCCTTTGTTCTTCCAAATGAACTTTGTTATGGATTTTTCTGATCTATCTGATTTCAATTTTTCCAAGGTTGTATGATATAAGGAGAATTATGTTTAATACTCTGCTAGTCTGTGATCTGGTCTGTGGTAACTTCTTCCTTAGAATTGTGATGAGAGTTCACTGCTCCCTGGTTGCTACAAACACTGATCTTCCTTATTCTGAGAGCTTGAGCCAGGACTGTGACCCAGATCTGTGAACGGGCAACAAGAGTTTTGCATCCATAGGCAGGGTTCCCTATAATCTCCATCTGAATAGTTGTCTGATCCTCCTTACCATATGTGACTGTGCTCAGGAAGGCTTCGCTGCTGATTCAGTCACCTCTAAGGCTTGTTACCATAGTGGGGCCTGGCTTGGTATGCTACTTTGTACTCCACTTCCACCTTGGTACAAAGATTGTATCATGCCAGCCTTCTAAGTTGTTTTGGGTTGAAACATAATTTCACACTATTTTGTGTGTGTGTGTGTGTGTGTGTGTGTGTGTGTGTGTGGTTATGCTTGCCCTAGAATTCATTCTGAGGTATCATTTTGTAATTATGGTAATTTGGTAGTGATCAGGTAGTTCAGTGTATATTCTTCACCTTCCTCACTCTCATTCATAAATTTTTTTAACATTATTTTATTTGGTCATTTCCAAACATTATTCATTGGAGACAAAGATCATTTTCTTCCCCCCCCCCCCATCTCTCCCCTAGCCAACGGGTGATTCCACTGGGTATCACACATATAATATTTTAAGGTTCATAGAATGATTAATATAAATGATTTTATTTGATCCTTAAAATGCCCTTTGAGGTAGGTGCTACTATCATCCCTATTTTGCAAATAATGAAACTATATCCTGGAAGTTGTGACTTGTATAGATTTACATAGGTAGCTAGTGCTTGAGGCAAGATTCAGACTCACCTCTTCTATACTCTAACTCCACTATCCCACTTAATACTTCATTATGATTCAGATGTTTTACTGTAAAATAACTAGGATTATGGATTAGGATTAGGATCAGGGTAATGATATAGAAAAAATAGATTGCTCAAATTATATTAGTCCTATGACTATCATTTACTATTTGAATTCCAAAAGCAATATAACACTACTTCGCATAGATAAATAAAGGAAGTTTAGGGATCAAAGGAGGCCCACATCTTAGATTCGATTTAATTAATTTAGCATATTGTAAGATCAAAACATTAAAGTGATTATCAAATAACAATCATATCCTCCTTGTTCAGCAAACTTGGGAACTTCTTTATGGAAAGAGGTGATGACTTGTTTCTATGTAGGCAAGGAAAGGGGAAATTTTAGAGAAATTATATTCTCTTTGCCTTAACTGTTACATTTGAATCTATTTGAGATCAACATCCATATATTAAGTCTTCATTAAAATGAGGCTGAAGTTAAATCTTCTTCCATTTGTTCTTCCCTAGTCATTAATAATTTAAAGCTATCACTCACAAAGAACATAGTAATTGGGTACAACTAGTCCCACTAATTTACAAGGATTTGTAACCCATCATTTTAATTGCATTTTTCATTTATTTTGTTTAATGTTTCCCAATTATTTTTTATTCAAAGATATTTTAATTTCTTAATCACATGTAATAATAATTTACAACATATTTTTTTTCTGAAATTTAAAATCCAAATTGTCTCCCTTCCACCTCTCAGAGATTGTAAGCAATTTGATCTGGTGTAACCTATTGTTGTTAACAGTTGCCTCCTACTTTATTCTTAAGAATATTATCTTTGTGGGGGGAAATCTTAAAATACTTTGGAGAATACCTCATTTTTGATGATGCACAATTCCAGACCATCTTATTACTCAAAGATGAAATAAGGGAGGAGGAATAGTAATTAACTCTTTTATATATATATATATATATATATATGTGTGTGTGTGTGTGTGTGTGTGTGTGTGTGTGTGTGTGTGTGTGTGTATCTATCTGTCTATCTATTGTGAGTGTGAAACTGCCTACCCCCTTTTATTATTTTAATAGTATTAGTCTTTATGATTATTTTTATATCACAATGAAATAATATAGTTTGCTAAGATATATAAATATATATTAATATGTGTGTGTGTGTGTGTGTGTGTGTGTGTAGTTTAGGGTGGTATTAAATCTTACTGACAGGCACTTTTACCTTAAGCCTGTAACCCAAAGGTTTATACCAAGCCCACCACACCCTGCTGCGTATAAGCTCAAGATAGTCAGAAGGCAGGTAGAAGATTGATTTTGGATGAAAATATCACACATGCAACTGCTGACTCCTACTATTTCATAACAATTGTCAGCAGAAAGCAATTAGCCCCAACCCCTTATTGCAGAGGCCTTGCAATGGTCATAACATCAGTCATGAGCTACCACCCATACCCATAGTGATTATTTTTATACTTTCCAGCTTTTTGAGCCCTAGCATCATTGGTTAGGACCTGCCCGTGTGAAAGATTTATACATCCATTCTATTTTAATTTTGACTGTGTCACTTTGTCATTATGTCATAAGATTGCTTTGCATAACAAGATGAGGTTCTATAATGATTAGACTAGGTTTGACTAAATTACAGGAGTAAGAAATGTTGGGGTCACTGTTTATAGAAATGAATCCTCAAGTGACAAGACTGTTAATGACCCTAATAGCTTTATTATAGTAAGATAAAGATAATAAAGAGAGGAAAATATGGAAAGGAGGTAAAGAATTACCTAGCCTAACAGCCTAAAGCCTAACAAATCAGAGTCTCAGCATCAGATTCCTGCTTCCTGGCAGGGCTCACCTTATATGCTATTCATGTCACCTACTAGCTCTCCTAAATCACCCTCCCCCCCCCCCAGGAACTAATCACAATTTCTCAATTAGCCTAGCATCACCCAGGGGGGGCAGTGCTTGTGGAATCAATTCACTGGTTGCTGATGGACCCAAATTCACACCAAATGAAAGGGAAGTCTAAATCTCTGATAGATCAAATCAAAATACAAATTCCCTTCTCACACTCCTAAGGTTCAGGATCCCTGTTTCTGCTTTTCACCAGTTAGGCTTTATTGTGAGACTGGCCTCCTCTCAATAAACATATTTAGCTTCATTGAAGGACTTTGCTAGGATTGCAATTCTTTGGAAACTGAATAGATAGTAAAAAGGTTGGAGTTGGAGAGAGAGAGAGATCACTTGGGTGCACCTAATCTGAGTTTACAGTGCTCTTCTCATGAAAAGTAGCTTCACCAGGGAAAGTCAAAAGGCCACACACTTGTTCCTTGTCATCCCAAATGTGAGTTACCCTACTATATAGGTCTTCAGAGCAAGAGAAAGCCCCCACTTCCTCAAACCCTTCATTTAATCCACCCCCAGTGATGCCACTCCTTCTGGATCTCTCTGGTTGGGCAGACTTGATTTTATTCTGTGTCAGAGGCAGTCTTCTGGATTCCAGGGTTCATGTGGGACAAGAAGCAAATATCTTCCAGGATTCCAGGGAGTCATGAGGCCTCTGACATCCTTCCTTAATATGCATGTAAACCCAGTTAAAAGGTGGGGCTATTTCTTAGAATCAATGCTGTGTTTTAGTTCCAAGCAGAAGAGTAGTAAGGGTTAGGTAACTGGAGTTAGGTGACTTACCTAATATCACATACTTAAGAAGTGTCTGAGGCCAGATTTGAAACCAGACTCTATTTTCTTTATTGTCATAAAACCAACTTCTAGACTTATTAGTTCAATGGTTCCCTAAATTTCAATTTTATTAATTTTTACTTTGATTTTTAGGATTGTCAATTTGGTCTTTAATTGGACATTTTAAATTTGTTCTTTTTCTAGATTTTTTTTAAATTTGCATGCCCAACCAACTGATATGATTTTCCTTCATTTTGCTAATGTAAGATATTAGAAAAATAAAATGTCTTCAAAGTACTACTTTGGCTGTATACCACAAATTTTGATGTATTGGTTCCTCATTGTCTTTCCCTTTAGTGAAATTATCGAATGTTTCTATAATTTGTTCTTTCACCCACCCACCCTATTTTGAATTGGATAATTTAATTTCCAATTACTTTTTAATTCATTTTCCCATGAACCCTTATTAATTGTGATTTTTTATTAAGTTCTAAAAGGGGATGCATTTGTTATTTTTGCTTTTCTGCACTATGTTGTGAAGTTTTATGCCCTAATAAATGGTCATTTTCTATGTAGGTGTCATGTACTGCTGAAATGAAATTATATTTCTTTCTATTCTTATTACATTTCCTCCAGAGAACTAATAAATATAACTTTTCTAAAATTCCATTCATCTCCTTAACTTTTTTCTTGTATTTTTTTAGATTTATCTACTTCTGAGTGGAGAAAGGTGAGGTCACCCACCAGTATAATTTTACTTTCTATTTCTCCATTTTTCTACTTCTATTTTTATTTAATTCAGCTGTAACATAATACATTTTGCTCCAGCCTTTACCTTACTTACTCTTACTCTGTGTGTCTCTCTGTTTCATATGTGTTTCTTGTAAACTGCATATTTTAGGATTCTTGTTTTTAATCTACTTTGGTATTCATTTCAGTTTTATAGATATTCTTCCCATTCCCACTCACAGTTATGCTTACTGAGTATTCCCCTCTATCTTCTTTTCCACCTCCTATGACCTGTTATTTCTTCTCTCTTTTAGCTCTGTCCCTCCTCACAAGTTTTATTTTTAACCACTACCTTCCCTATTTCACCCTCCCTTCTATTACTTTCTCCCTTTTCTTAACCCCCTCTTAACTTCTCTCTAGGGTAATATAGGGTTCTATACACAAATAAGCATGGTGGTGAAGAGCTTAAATTACATGTATTTTAGTTTATTTTTATATCATTTCTTAAAAAATTATTTATCCTTTAAATAAAATCTATAATCAGAATGTTAGAAACACTAGTCCCAGTTGTTAATTAACTGTATAAGCAGTGACAATCAAGGAGTTAGCTTAACAGCTCCAGTTATAAATATTCTGATATTAAGTATACATCTTTACTATCTCCTGATTCTGAATAAAGATAACAGAAGCAATTAGAAAGTCAGTTGTAAAAGTAGAAAATGTATTTGTTTTTCAAGGAATTTATGTCAATAACAGAGTCCTCAAATTTTATGACTCAGAGAGATGACTATGTTTACCTCTATGTCTCTTTTTAAGAGTTAGAGTCTGAGGGTGTATTAGTTCCAAGATAAAAAAAATTGCTTGAGCTTTGTACTAAAATTTATCAACTATTAGCTAACATACTTTGAATATGTGGGTTTTGCTAATCAATGATTTGTATCAACTGTCAAAAACTGATAAAAACAACTGTGAATATCCATAAGATATCTTTAATCACAAACTTGGTATGATAGAATCATTCACTATGCAAGAATAAATTAATTTTCAGCTCAGAATTATGTCACAGAGATTTCTTTATGTCTTCAAGTGGTTGTCCTCTGAGCGAATTCTGATGGGAATGAGAAGTGTTAGAGGTCAGGGTGAAATTGAAGAATAAGGCCAGTAGTTATAATTAAGAGGCAAAATAATAATAAAAGGTTTTTAAAAAGATAAGCATTAGAATTTATAAACATAGAAGTGGAACATCTGTGGGTCATAACAAGATAAAGGATATGACTGTTTTTGTTTTATTGCTGGTTTTGACTAGAGGAGATTATGAGAAATAAGCTAATTGAAGGAATGTGAAATTGGTTTTTGAAAGGGTAATACTAGGTATATTGAATTTCCCTAGTAATAAGAGTAGAACTTAGGGTAAAGAGAAAGACTTTGGTCTAAGCACATTTATTCAATTAACTTTTAAGACATTTAAAATATTTTATGACAGGCAAATTAATAGAATCAAAATCTTCCTGCTGTTTTTAAATGAAATGATAAATAAAATATACTCTAAAAATAAAGATCTCTTTTTAAACTAAAAATAGTTGTAGTAAATAAAGGAATTGTCAAAGCAAGGCTTCTGGGTTATTATCAGTCTATTGAAAGTTATGAAAATAGAGTTAGACAGCTAGGTGGCACAGAGGAGAGCCACTGGTCCTGGAGTTTGGAAGCACTGAGTTCAAATCTAGCCTAAACATGTGAAGACTTTCCCTGTTGGAAGGGAATGATGAAAATTATTACTTTCAATAGCCAAGCAAGTGGCTGAAGTACCTACTGTGGTGTATTTGAAGCCTGGTTGAAGACTGAAGAAGTCAAAGAGATCCAATGCATTTTGAAATATCACCAGGCATCTTTTTTTTTTTAATTTTATTTAGTCAATTTAGAACATTATTCCTTGGTTACAAGAATCATATTCTATTCCCCCCCTCCCTCCACCCCACCCTTGATGTGGCCAAAACACAATCTCATGTGTCCTTGATCAGAACCTATTTCCACATTGTTGATGTTTACACTGGAGTGTTCATTTAGAGTCTACATCCCCCCTGGACCCATGTAATAAAGGAGTTGTTTTTCTTTGGTGTTTCTACACCCACAGTTTTTCCTCTGAATGTGGATAGTGCTCTTTCTCATAGATCCCTCAAAGTTGTTCAGGATCACTGCATTGCCACTAATATAGAAGTCATACATGCGATGGTACCATATGGTACATTTGATTGTACCATAGTGTATCAGTCTCTGTGTACAATTTTCTCCTGCTTCTGCTCCTTTCGCTCTGCATCAGTTCCTAGAGGTCATTCCAGTTCCCATGGAATTCCTCCAGTTCATTATTCCTTTGAGCACAATAGTATTCTATCACCAACATATACCACAATTTGTTCAGAAATTTCCCAATTGAAGAACATGCCCTTATTTTTCCAATTTTTTGCCAACATAAAAAGCTCAGCTATGAATATTCTTGTACATGTATTTTTTCCTTATTATCTCTTTGGGGTAAAAACCCAGCAGTGCTATGGCTGGATCAAAGGGCACACAGTCTTTTATTGCCCTTTGGGCATAGTTCCAAACTGCCCTGCAGAATGGTTGGATCAATTCACAACTTCACCAGGAATGAATTTATGTCTGGTCTTTGCCACATCCCCTCCATCATTCATTACTTTCCATAGCTGTCATGTTAGCCAATCTGCTAGGTGTGAGGTGATACCTCAGAGTTGTTTTAATTTGCATCTCTCTGATTATAAGAGATTTAGAACAATTTTTCATGTGCTTATTATTGGTTTTGATTTCATTGACTGAAAATTTCCTATTCATGTCCCTTGCCTATTTATCAATTGGAGAATGTTTTTTTTTTATTTTTTTAAATTGATTTAGCTCTTGTAAATTTGAGTAATTAGACCTTTGTCAGAGGTTTTTGTAATGAAGATTGTTTCCCAATTTGTTGCTTCCCTTCTAATTTTGGTTACATTGGTTTTGTTTGTACAAAAACTTTTTAATTTGATGTAGTCAAAATTATTTAGGTTATATTTTGTGACTTTTTCTAAGTCTTGTTTGGTTTTAAAATCTTTCATTTCCCAAAGGTCTGACATGTATTCTATTCTGTGTTCACCTAATTTACTTATAGTTTCCTTCTTTATGTTCAAGTCATTCACCCATTCTGCATTTTTCTTAGTGTAGGGTGTGAGATGTTGATCCAAACCTAATCTCTCCCATACTGTCTTCCAATATTCCCAGCAGTTTTTATCAAATAGTGGGCTTTGGTCCCAAAAGATGTGATCTTTGTGCTTATCATAGACTGTCTTGCTGAGGTCACTTAGCCCAAGTCTATTTCACTGATCCTCCTTTCTGTCTCTTAGCCAGTACCATATTATTTTGATTACCATTGCTTTATAGTATAGTTTGAGATTTGGGACTGCAAGGGAACCATCCTTCACATTTTTTTTTCATTATTTCCCTGGATATCCTTGATCTTTGTTCTTCCAAATGAACTTTGTTATGGTTTTTTCTAATTCAGTAAAAAAAAAAATTGGTAGTTCAATGGGTATGGCACTAAATAAGTAAATTAATTTGGATAGGATGGTCATTTATATTATGTTAACTCATCCTACCTATGAGCAATTGAAGTTTTTCCAATTGTTTAGATCTAGTTTTAATTGTGTGGAAATTGTTTTGTCATTGTGTTCATAAAGTTTCTGTGTTTGTATCGGCAGATAGATTCCTAAGTATTTTATGTTGTCTAGGGTGATTTTAAATGGAATTTCTCTTTCTAATTCTTGCTGATGAGATGTGTTGGAAATATATAGAAATGCTGATGACTTATTTGGGTTTATTTTGTATCCTGCAGTTTTGCTAAAATTGTAGATTATTTCGACTAGCTTTTTCATTCATTCTCTAGGATTCTTTAAGTAGACCATCATGTCATCTGCAAAGAGTGACACCTTGGTCTCCTCATTGCCAATTTTAATACCTTCAATTTATTTTTCCTCTCTAATTGCTACTGCTAGTGTTTCTAGTACAATGTTAAATACTAGAGGCATCACCAGGCATATTGATGTTTGTCTTGCCACTAAATTTCTATGACTCTGGAAGAAAGTAAGTCTGACAATTTTGTGCAACTCTGCCTCACTTAAATCCAATTTATGCATGAATGAAGACAGCACTTGATATCATTTTGGTCTTCTTTGGGTACAAAGGATATCATCCAACTACTAAAATATTGAGAAGCTATTATTTATGTAGGTGGAGTGCCTATATATATTAAAATTTTAATGGCTCAATAAGAGAAATCCAGTTTAAGTAATTGAATCACTGAATGAGGCGATTTGATTCATTTGAATCAGGGATCAAATCTAGTCTCCTCCCCAAATACCAGAATTATAGGTACATCCCTATGCCAGATATCATATCTTGAAACAATGTCTGCATCATCGTAGTATATAATTTCTAAAGTCATGATAACATATGATTCCTCTGTAAAATTGTTAACAATTAAAAACATGGTTTTCATTAATAATCTTAGTTATTGTATAAATAAAAACATGGAAAAGTAGCAAAAGGATATCCAAGGTGGAGGAAGGATTTTCCCTTTTTAATATTATATTGTCAAACATTTTATATACTGAGAGTTAAAGTATTTTGTGGGTTAATAAAATCCCTGTAATTTCAACAAGTACTACATTGCTTAAGAATATGTTTGTCAAAAAAAAAAGAAAGAAAAAGAACATGTTTGTCTTTAAAATATAATCTCATTATTCTACAAACTTTAAAAATTGAGTGTGTATGTATACATGTTCTCACATATATTACAATTACTTTTTAGGCTATGTCTCCCCCAAGAGGTTCCTGAAGAAGAATAAATTTCTCCAGTTTCTTCATGGAATTCTTTCCAAACTAAACAGAAACAGACATTTTGTGGTGGAAAAGATTTCTGTGATCAGTATAATGAACTCATTTTGAAATTTCCTGACATTTTAACTTTTTTATAATTTATAGCTATAATAAATTGCAATAATGAGGCAATATTCAATAATTTGGCATCTTAAATCATAATATGACATGCTGTGGAATTGTATTATTATGGCAGTGGGTTTTAGCAGGGCACATTTCACAGTCTGGATCATGAAAAAATATTTTTTTCTAATGTCAGTACCCCAAATTTGTGTTAATTTTGTCAGCCACATTATGAAACAATTTATGTAATTAATGACATTTTCAAGAGATCTTTGTTTTCATTGAATCGCATAGATTACTCAGCAAAGCTGCATGGAGACAGTAGTAGAAGTAGAACTCTTTCTCCAATATAGTTTCTTATTAACATCTATTTTGCTTTTATTGAACATGTAGTGCTATAAGTGAATTATTTGATTAATACACTTTTAGGAACCCAAATAATACATAATCATGCTTTCCCAAATGTTTCATTATGCCTTTAAAACAGAGTAATTGTTTAACAAATAATTGTCTATTAATTAGTGAACAAATTATCAATATAGTGTAGATTACTTTCTTAACATCTATTGTGTTATATCAGGCTAGTGAAACTAATTAACATTCCATTTCCTCCAATGATTAGTCTTAATTATGATCATCACCCAGAAGTATTTATATTATATACATCTGTATGAGGCAGTGTGTTTGGCAATTGTAGCATATTTTTATAAACATCCAGCAAGTATTTGTTAATTAGACTTTTGGGGCCTTCTAATCACAGGGCATTTCTATTCTAGCATATTAAATGGGTCTATTTCGCTTATTTAAATACACAGATTTTTCCAGAGTAATGTGACTGTTGATGTAATAAAAAATAGCTGATAATATTTTATGGTCAAAGATATTTTAAACATTTGATCAAGATATTCAGTACATTCCTATTCAAGATATATTTAGTCTGGCCTTTTATCTTTTGCTCATAAATGATACAGTATATGCTACCTTTATGATTTTTACTGGTCATCCTGACTTTATAGAATCTCTCATTCTCTTCAGATACCACACTGATATGACAAAGTCCTTTTTCAGATGCCTGACTATTAATACCCATATTCATTAACTATCTTTTAATTATTTTCTTCATTTATCTTGAATGTACTCATTTTAATAATCAATCAGTCATCAATTATTTATTATGAACATTTTATATGCTAGGCTTTGAAGATACAAATTCAATGAGAGAAAGAATTGCTATTCCAGAGAATATTGGGTAATCTGGTTAGATAGACCAAAGGTACCTATTTGTATATAAAGAAAAAATACAAACCAAAACAAGACAGATAAATAAAAGGTATTTTGAGAAAGAGAATAACAACAGCCAAGAAGGTCAGCAAAGAATCTACATTAAAGATGGCATTTGAACTCTGACCTAAAAGAAAAGAACAGTTCTATGAAGCAGAGGTCTTCACTTCAGGTAGGGCAGACAGCACAGAACTGGAATGTGAAGTATCTGAGGAATAAAGAAAAGTCAATTTGACTAGATGCAGAATCCTGGGGTAAGTGATCCGTAATAAATGTACAATGGAGGGGAAAGAGAGGTTGTGGCAAGAAAGTGAAGGAATCGAAAAGATAAATGATGGAGTTTATAAGTCTCACTGGGGCTGATTGAGTAGGACAGTGATATGGTCATATCTACATTTAAGGAATATCACTTTGATAGAAATGTATAGGTTGGAGTGCAGAGAGAATTGTTTCAGGGAAACCAGTTGGGAGATAAATTAACAAAAATGAAAGTGAAGATAATAAGGACTTTAACCAAGTTGGTAGTTCTATGAGTAGTGTGAGAGAGAAAGAAAGAAATACTGAAAAAGAGAGTAAATGCAAGAGTTTGCAAAGAAGGACTTTGCCCTATGTGACAGAACTTTATAGACTCTATTCTAGTGTGTGTGTAAGAGATAAAAATGGGCACAGGGAGACAGCTGGGGGCCGTTGGTTCCTGTCCTTTGGGGAGCTTGGAGAGGTAACTTCCTGTGGCTTGGTCTGTCTGAACCAAGTGGAGGTTTTGTCTACCTGTTCCCTTGGGAGCTGAGGGTGGGTTCCTGCTATCCTGTGATCCTGGTATCCTGGTATCCAGTGTGAGATACCATCAAATCTGTCTCCACATTTATCATCTACCTGTGTTCCTGTGTTTCTGTGTCCTGAGTCTTTCCTGATGCCTGAAAAGAGAACTGCCATCAACCCAGTACAACCTGTCTGTGGGAAAGATCAGAAGCTATCTTGGGCTTAGGCCTAAGAGGGTGAATTCATCAAGAGTTCAAAGGTGTCCTATTGACAAACTGTAAACTTGTCCAACATTAATTTGGAGGACCAATTAGGTCAGATAGCTATTTAGTGGGGGTTCTATAGTTAGAGAGTGTAGAAAAAGGCAGCTGGAAGACTTTGAAAAAGGTTTCTTGATAGGCCTGTAGAAAGGTGGGAGGAGTATTTAGAGAATAAGGATTCCTTTTTTCAAAATTCCCCTCCAGAATGGTTAGATCAGTTCACAACTCCACCAGCAATGAATTAATGTCCCTACTTTGCCACATCCCCTCCAGCATTCATTACTTTCCTTTGCTATCATGTTAGTCAATCTGCTGGGTGTGAGGTGATACCTCAGAGTTATTTTGATTTGCATCTCTCTGATTATAAGAGATTTATAACACTTTTTCATGTGCCTATTAATAGTTTTGATTTCTTTAACTGAATATTGCCTATTCATGTCCCTGGCCCATTTATCAATTGGAGAAGGGCTTGATTGTTTGTACAAATGGTTTAGCTCTTTATAAATTCGAGTAATTAGATTTTTGTTATGAAGATTGTTTCCCAATTTGTTGCTTCCCTTCTAATTTTGATGGCATTGGTTTTGTTTGTACAAAAACTTTTAATTTGATGTAATCAAAATTATTGATGTTACATTTTGTGATTTTTCTAACTCTTGCTTGGTTTTAAAAATCTTTCCTTTCCCAAAGATCTGATATGTATACTATTTTGTGTTCACCTAATTTGCTTATAGTTTCCTTCTTTATGTTTATGTCATTCACCCATTCTGAGTTTATATTGGTATAGGGTGTGAGATGTTGATCCAAACCTAATCTCTCCCATACTGTCTTCCAATTTTACCAGCAGTTTTTTTTTTATCAAATAGTGGATTTTGCTCCCCAAACCTGCGATCTTTCGGCTTATCATAGACTAGACTGTCTTGCTAAGGTCACTTACCCCAAGTCTATTCCACTGATACTCCTTTCTGTCTTCTAGCCAGTAGCAAATTATTTTGATGACCACTGCTTTATAGTATAGTTTGAGATCTGGGACTATAAGGCTTCCTTCCTTAACATTTTTTCATGATTTCCCTGGATATCCTTGATCTTTTGTTCTTCCAAATGAACTTTGTTATCATTTTTTTCTAATGAAGTAAAAAGTTTTTTGTTAGTTCATTGGGTATGGCACTAAATAAGTAAATTAATTTCAGTAGGATTGTCATTTTTATTATGTTAGTTTATCCTACCCATGAGCAATTGATGCTTTTCCAATTGTTTAGACCTAGTTTTAATTGTGTGGAGAGTGTTTCCTTATTGTGTTCATATAGTTCCTGTGTTTGTCTCAGCATATAGATTCCTATGTATTTTGTATTGTCTAGGTTGATTTAAAATGGAATTTCTCTTTCTAATTCTTGCTGCTGAGCTGTGTTGGAGATATATAGAAATGCTGATGATTTATGCAGGTTTATTTTGTATCCTGCAACTTTGCTAAAGTTGTTGATTATTTCGACTAGCTTTTTGGTTGATTCTCTAGGATTCTTTACGTAGACCATCATATCATCTGAAAAGAGTGATAGCTTGGTCTCCTCATTGCCTACTTTAATACCTTCAGTTTCTTTTTCTTCTCTAATTGCTACTGCTAGTGTTTCTAGTACAATGTTAAATAATGGAGGTGATAATAGGCATCCTTGTTTCACTCCTGATCTTATTGTGAATGCTTCTAGTTTGTCCCCATTGCAGATGTTGTTGGCTAATGATTTTAGAAATATACTGTTTATTTTTTTTTTTAGGAAAGGCCCTTCTATTCCTATGCTTTCTAGTGTTTTCAATAGGAATGAGTTTTTTATTTTGTTAAAGGCTTTCTCTGCATCAGTTTAGATAATCATGTGAATTTTGTTGATTTGTTTGTTGATATGGTCAATCATGTGAATGGTTTTCCTACTATTAAACCATCCTTGCATTCCTGGTATGAATTCTAACTGGTCATAGTGAATAACCCTTGTGATGACTTGCTACAGTCTTTTTGCTAGCATCCTATTTAGGATTTTTACATCTATATTCATTAAGGAGATTGGTCTATAGCTTTCTTTCTCTGTTTTTGACCTGCCTTACTTTGGAATCAGTACCATATTTGTGTCATAAAATGAATTTTGTAGAACTCCTTCTTTGCTTATTCTGTCAAATAGTTTGTATAATATTGGGGTTAGTTGTTCTTTGAATGTTTGATAGAATTAATTTGTGAATCCATCCGGACCTGGGGATTTTTTTCTTATGGAGTTCTTTGATGGCTTATTCAATTTCTTTTTCAGATATGGGGTTATTTAGGTAGTCTTTTTCTTCCTCTGATAGTTTTGGCAATTTATATTTTTGCAAATATTCATCCATATCACCTAGATTGACATATTTATTGCCATATAATTGAGTATAATAATGTTTAATGATTGTCTTAATTTCCTCTTTATTAGAGGTGAGTTCTCTCTTTTCATCTTGGATACTATCAATTTGGTTTTCTTCTTTCCTTTTATTAATTAGATTGTCCAGTACTTTTTCTATTTTATTTGTTCTTTCAAAGTACCAGATTCTAGTCTTATTTATTAAATCAATAGTTCTTTGACTTTCAATTTTACTCATTTCTCCCTTGATTTTTAGTATTTTAGTCTTCATCTGAGACTTTTTAATTTGTTCACTTTCTAGTTTTTTAATTTGCATGCCCAAATAATTGACCTCTGTCTTCTCTAATTTGTTAATATATTTACTGAAGGATATGAATTTCCCTCTGGTACCGCTTTGTCTGTATCCCAAAGATTTTGAAAGGATGTCTCATCATTGTCATTTTCTGCAATGAAGTTGTTAATTGTTTCAATGATTTGTTTTTTAACTGATTTTGGAGAATCTTATTGTTTAACTTCCAATTAATTTTTGATTACTAATTATTATTTTCATTGCATTATGATCTGTGAAAGAATAGCCCAAACCCACAGAACCAGCAAATGAACATAGGACTAAGAATACTTTCAATGACTGGAGTTGGGAAAGAAGAAGAAAAATGAGTAAACAACAGAAAAAGAAAAAAAGAAATTACAATGGACAGCTTCTCTCCAGGTAATTAACATAGAACAAATGGAATAGAGGAGGACCAAAGAACACAAAGTGAAAATGCAGGAACTTTAGTGAATTAGACACAGTTTTTGGAAGAACTCAAAACATATTTCAAAAAGCAATTAAGAGAATCTGAAGAAAATTGGGGGAAAGAACTTAAAAAGCAAAATAGGTCATCTGGAAATAGAGGCACATGAACCAAAATGTTTGAAAAAAAAACATTGAAAGCCAGAAATGATCAGCTTGAAAAACAAGGCAAAGGATGTTAAAAAACCTACAAAGAAAAACAGTACAAAAGCAAAAGGATGATAAAAAAAAGTCAGAGCTGACATCCAGTCTTTAAAATTAGAATCAAACATGTAGAAGCAAATTACTTCACAAGGCAGCAAGAGTCCATAAAACAAAGTCAAAAGAATGAAAAAAATGAGGAAACTATGAAACACCTCATTGATAAAACAACAGACCTAGAAAACAGATTGAGGAGAGACAATTTAAGAATTATTGGTCTACTGGAAAATCATGATAAAAGAAAAAGCCTGGACATCATTCTACATTGTTATACATTCTACCCTCCACTCCCCCCCCCAAAAAAGCTGCCTGATATTCTTGAACAAAAGGGAAGAGATTGGAATGTTCTAATCCCCTTTAATCTCTTTATATGTAGGCAGAATAGATTTGAAAATGTTAAAAGTTAGTATTTTATTGTTTTACATTTAAAATCAGGGCTTAAATGAATGGAAACAATATGAAATTTTTACTTATGAAAGCAAAGTTAAATGTTATAGCAATAAACAAAAGACATGCTGATATAAAAATAGCATGCTTATTATATTGATTTTTAGAAATAGTTTAAATTTACATAGATCTAGGAATTCCACTTCTAATTAACCTTTTAATATATCTAACATAATATCACAAAAATATTTGTCTGATTAACGATTAAAGAAAAAAATTAGCAGTAGTTAGGCTGGGGACATAGCCACAAAAGTTGGATAATTAGACAAATACAGCTATGTTATCTTCAAGTTTATCTTTTCAAGTTTTAACTTCTGCTAATGAATCATGAAGTTTACAAAGTGATTAACATAATTAGATATGTTATATTCAATTATAACATTTGAAGTTTTCAGAATATTTTAATGTTAATTTAATTCTTACAACCTTGTGAGATAGGTAGTGGAAACATTGTACACATTTTACAGGGGAGAAAAAAATACAAAACAAAATAAATACTTGAAACATAAGTATTCAACTCGACTATTTTTTCTGCCATCTTATTCTGTGTAAATAGAATTTTGTACCCATGATCTACATTACTCAGAATCCCTTTCCTTTTCATTCTCAAGTTGGATGCTTATGTTGTATAGATAAAGGTGTGTGTAACCCTACCTTCTCTCTCTCCTTCTGACAGTGTTCTGTGCTCTTGCAGTCCCTGCATGTGTGGTCCTGGGAAGCTCTCTTTCTTTACTGAGGCTATTACTTTCCTTTTGCTTCACATTATTATTAATAAACTTTATAAAATATAATACTTGGAGTATTTGGCTATTAAATTTTAATCTTATAATACTTCCTGGAAATATATAAGAAACAATACCTGAAATCTAATAAAATGCAGTAATACCAAGAGAACATGATGAATTAAGTTATTAGATCTAGATAACATTTGAGTATACTGAGCCAAGTGTCATATAGAATTTATATGATTCTGTTTATGATTTTTAAAACTTCTTGGAGAGTTGTCATAGGAATGAAGATGGATATATACACTGTTTTTCACAAAAGGGAGGGCAGGTAGGTTGGTGAGCTTGAATTCAAATCCTGGCAAAAAAAATCTAGAACAAATTGTTAAAAGGGGTGATAATTATAAATATCAGGGAGAAGGCATTCTCAAAGATCAGCCCATGCCAAACAAATCTGTTTCTTTTTTGACCTGATAGATAAAAGATTCTATAGCCTTACTATTAATGCATTTTGAGAATGCCATGTAGGAAGATAGAAAAACTTATTAGGAGACTGTTTGACTAGTTAGAAGGTAATGAAGCCTTAAACTAAGGGCCTGAGAGCAATGATAAAGGGAGAAATACAAGAAATATGGAGGGAAAATTAAAAAGAATTTATTACTAATTGCATCTGAAAGTTAGATAGAGTAAAATATAAAATATAAGATAAAATAAAATATAAAAAATAAAATACAAGACCAGGAACATTGGAGACAAGACAAATATTCTACACTGTAATTCCTAAAAATATTTGTTATTCCATCATTGTCACTATGCCCACTTATTTTGTGCAACTCTCTTACATGCCATCCTATAAATCAATGGCTATCTACCCAATGTACTAGATGCATTACTAGAATTCTCTTGAAATGACCTGTATATCAATGAACAAGCCACTGTAACCACATGACCTAACCATCATTTGTCTAGCCTCACTATGTTACTGGTTCATCTTTTCTTTTTTTCCTTTCAGGAATATATTTTTTGGATGAAATCCTTAAAAATAGTTAAGATCATTTGTAATGTATTAGAATCTACTTGTGTTCACCTTGCATTTGTCTTTTGAGTTATCCTCAACTTCAGTGCTTAGCTTGATTATAATTGTATTTAATGACACACAGCCATACAATACATGAAGAATATTAGTGGTGAAAATGATAGGGTTTTCAAGGCTTACTCCTTTTATTTCAGGGAGTAGTTTTGAGTTATTTAAATAACTGCAATTACCCAATGACAATCCAGCAACTATGTTCCTATGTTTAACTTCTGGGTGCAGGTCAGAGCCATTTTTCAGTGTTCATCCTCCCTTACTCTCTTTCCTTTTCTCTGGGCATGTATATACATACACGTCCTCACACACAAACATACATGTAGATGTTTGTACATATGTGTACATATACATGCATATCATATGAACACATAGTCATTAAAATATAAGCAATTTCATGTTTCATATTCTTTATAGATTTCACATATAAGTATGTATAAATACATATTTATTCATATAAATATGTGAATAACATAAGCATTCACTTAAAGATACATATATATATATATATATGTATGTATATATGCACACATAAATACCCAGATATTAAAGGGAGTTTCTTAATCTCCCTCTGCCTTTTTAAGAGCAGAATTTTAAAGTCAGTTTCATAGCTGAGAACAGCTCTGACAGGCTTTTGTGAAGATTTCATTCACAAAAATGATGAGGAAAATATATAAGGAAGGAATGAAGTGACAGTTGGGCTTTTTCTCTTCAGAACCTTGAGGGAGCAGGAGCTCTGTAACAAGCAGGTTCACAATAGACAGTTACAGTAGAGAAGGGATTTAAGGAGGTGATTGATGGTTATTGATTAGATTAGGTAGGTAGTTTGCTAATATATATATAATCTTAGGTAGACAGTGTAGGTAAATTAGACCTGTTTGGGCAGACAGAAGACCCTGCCCTTGAAAGCAGTTAGATTTAGGGTTTCTTAAAAATTTTAGTATAGGATTTGGATTTTAGACATAGTTATAAGATATTAGAGTGAAATCTCACTTTCTTCCCTCCTATTTTCTATCCGAACTTCTCCTCAGACTACACTGTTTGTGTGTTAGGAACCTGTTCTCTGTACTTGTGTCAAACTCCTACCCCAAAAGTTTAACCCTTCATGTCAGAGGTTGATGACTTTGGGACTATCTTAAATATAGATCTCAGGGTCCTCTGTCAAGAGGCAGAAACTCAGAGTCTGCCTGATAGCAAGCCCAAGTGTTCTCTCCCTCCCCTTCCTCAGGCCTCTCATAGTAGTGCATGTCTGTTGCTGACTGTTCCATGAATTCTGGATGATTCCTGGTACCGTTATCTTACCTCAACCATTATCCTACCAGTTTCACTATCTGTATTCTTGTTACACTTTCCCATGGACCTTCCTCATAGGCGATTGTAATTCCTGTGATTTTTACCATTGAAAGACCCACCAGTTTGTAATAAACTTGAACCCGTTGTCATCCACATTCTGACCCCACTCTGTGACTGTGCCTGTCCTTCTTATCTTCCCCTTCCCTTATCTCCAGGGGAGCTCCTTCTGACTTCTATCTTTGCATTTCCTCTGACTATTTTCCCCTTCCTTAACTGTGGGACTCTGGTCCCACTGGTGCCCCTCCTTTGGGGCTTTAGCACTGTCACACATACAAATATATGCACTTTTGTTCTGGTGAATTAGACTTAAGCTGCAAGTTGTCCATCTAAGAGAGTATCATAGTATATCATATGCATACCCATATGCGTATATAGACACACACTCACTCACATAGACATAGAATAGAGATGTATTGCTCTGGAGGCCACCAGGCGTCCTTCATCGACTTGTTTTTTTCCTCCATGGATAGAGAGGTCAAATTATTATTTTTTTAATTATTTTTAATTATTATTTCTTTCAGGAGACTCTACATTGTTCTCTATTTTAATCTTCAACGTATCATCTACAAACAGGAACATCTGGTGGCTATCACTACAGTTAGCGAATTAAGCAATGCATATTAAATTACTTCCTATTTGTCAAGTACTGTTCTAAGCACTGGTAATATCATGAAAGACAAAAGTGATTCTCTTCCTTCAAGGATTTCACCGTGTAATTGGGGAGAAAATATGCAAACAATTTTGTACAAACAAGATATATACAAGATAAAATGGGAATCATTAATAGAAAAGTTCTGTAATGAAGAGAGAACTTGGAAAGACTTTTCTAAAAAGCAAAATTCTGGGAATCTCTTTTAAACTTATACTTTATCAACAGCAGCAACAAGCAGCAGCTGTGAGCAGCAGTGAGACTGGAATCTTAATAGCACTGAGCTCAGTCCCTGCAGGGGGGCAGCAGGGGCTGGGAAGACAGCCTCAGGCAAAACACAGCACAGCAGGCAATACAACAGACACCCTTGGAAATCTCAGTCACTGGAGGTGGGGCTCAGAGGTCTGGCAGCAGCAGCCGCTGCTTGAGAAAGATAGCCTCAGGACAAAATGCTTTGAAGCATGCTACACACAAAGCATCACAGATCTACCTGCCCTCACCCAGGCCTCTGACAGGGAAGGGAAGCTAGTCCCAAGGCAAAGCCCTGTGAGACAGAAGCTAAGAGAGCAATGACCACTACCATGCAGGAATCCCAATCCTCCAGTAGGAAAAGGAGTAAACAACAGCAATAAAAGCTCTTGACCCTGGACAATTTCTATGGAGAAAAAGAACAATCTACAGAAGCAACAGAAGAAAGTGAAACAAACAGGTGCAAACTACACACACACACACACACAGAGAAATAATTAATAACTTTAGCCTAGTTGCAGTTAATAAAATAAACCCACATAAATCATCAATATTCCTATAAATAAATAAATAAATAAATTCCAATAAATCCCAGCAGCAACAGTTAGAAAGAGAATCTCCATTTACAATTACACTAGGCAAAATAAAATATCTTGGAATCTTCTTGCCAAGACAAAGTCAGGAATTATATGAACATAACTATAAAACACTTTTCCTACAAATAAAACTAGAACTTAATAATTGGAAAGTCTTTAATCACTCATGGGTAGGATGAGCTAATATAATAAAAATGACAATCTTACCTAAATTAGTTTACTTATTCAGTACTAAACCTATCAAATTACCAAAAAACTTTTTTTATAGAATTAGAAAAAATTATAACAAAGCTCATCTGGAAGAAAAAAGATCAAAATATCAAGAGAACTAATAAAAAATGTGAAGGATGGAGGTGAAAAAGTACCAGATCTTAAACAGTACTTTAAATCAGTGATCATCAAAACAATATGGTACTGGCTAAGAGATAGAAGGGTGAATCAATGTAATAGACTTGGAATAAATGACCTAAGCAATCTAGTGTTCAATAAACTCACCCCACTTTGGGGATAAGCTTGCGGTATTTGACAAAATCTACTGGGAGAATAGGAAAAGAGTAATGAACAAGTTAGATTTAGATCAACATTTCATATCCTATACCAAGATAAATTCAAAATGGATAAATGGCTTAAATAGAAAGAGTGAAATTATAAAAAAAAATAGGTGAACCTAGAATAATATTTTTCTTGTCAACTAAATATCAGCACAGTAAGATCTATTTTCTACATCTTTCATTTAATTCTCATGATGAAGATGCCACAAAATTTAAAATATTATTTATCAAGGCCTATTTGTTTCTTTGTAAAATTGTATCAAGGATATCATGTGTTATTGTATTAAACATTTTCCTAAAACATTTAATTTAGATGAGAAATTAGGCTTAGGGATCAGTCAGTATTTTTTATGTTGAACACCTTTTTAGTACTATTTCTTTGGGTAATAATAGGTCTGAGATTTCTCATATTTTTTATCTTTCATTTTCTTAACTACTTAGAGAATCAGTGCCTTAGTATTCAAAACACTTTTTTATGTTTGTATTAATTACTCCTTCTGCCTTTTCCATCATATTTCTATCCACTTTTCCTTCCTCAAAAAAAAAAAAAGTTATGTTGGAGGGGCCCTTTAAATAACAGTCATCAACTAAGTAACTCTAATCCTTCTCAATTATTGGCATGATGTCAGGAAGAATTTCAGTTGGAAAAATAACTTGGAGAAAATTTTTCTGAAAGTAGAATAGACTTCTTCAGAAGCAGAACAGAGGAGTTCCAGCATCAATTCTTTCTATGATTCTGTAAACACTCCTAGAGGTCCCCAGGGAGTTCCAGAGAAAATGACCCCATGTTTCTGCTCATTCACCTATTATTTGCATCTCTAACTCTTGCTCCCAATTGGTCATCAACGTGCAATAGTTTCAGGTGACTATGCTAATAACAAAACTACCTACACCTACTCTCCTATCTCATGGTCATCTTCCAGCTTGCCAACATGGGGCCTCTCTGCATCACCCCTTACTCCATCTATACTGGCCTCCTTGAAGTCTCAGTCTCCTGGCCCTTCTTCTAGAGATCTGGGCTAATCTAATTGCTTTCAGGATCTAGACACAAATGTGGGACTTAAAAAAACTTTCATTAGTGGTCTAATCCAAGCTAATGTCTGATTGTTTCTCCCCTTGGCTGAATTTTGCAATTTCCTGACCTAGTTTGGAATCTATGAAAGCACAGAATTCTGCTACATTCTGCTTCTTTCTGTTGGTTGAAAGTGGCAGAATTGTGGATTCCATTTTGGTCATAGTTTTGAGCTTTGGATATTCTTCTGCAATCTGGATAGATACTGGAAGTCAGACCTAGCTGTAAGTTTGGCATCTGAACCAAACTGCTTTTGCTTCCTTCTTTTTTGGTATACCATCTATGACTCCTTATATGGAGAGACATTATTGCCACAGGTCCTATAGGTTCCCTTTTCACTTAATTCTAGATCTGTAGATCTGTGATCCTGATTGGGTAGGTGACAACAATGCTTCCAGTCAGCACCTGTTGCTATTATAGATATTCAGTATGAGTGTGGGAATGTCCTAGTATGGGTCTGGAATCCTCTTTTGTACTGATTTGTAGTCTGTCCTCCAATATTAGAATACTCCCTATGCCTTGGGCTCCTCTCTCACACTATATCCAGTGTCTACAACCTTCCTATTGATCTATATTGAATCAAATAATTCACTATGAATTTTTTCTGGATTTCTCCAACAAAATCTGTTAAGGTGAATTTTTTTAGATCAGTTTTTAGGAATTGCGCTCATCAACTCAGCTGCATTGTTTTTTTTCCCTCTTGTCATCATGGCTCCTCTTTACCTTTCCCTCATCTATTTTCAGTCAGTTGGTTTTGGTATGAATATCTTTTGCTTTGTTCTTTTATTTAAAAAATGCTTTTTGACTTGAATATAAAAAGGAAACTATAAATAAATTAGGTGAACACAGAATAGTATACATGTCAGATCTTTGGGAAAGACTTTAAGACCAAGCAAGAGTTAGAAAAAAATCACAAAATGTAAAATCAATAATTTTGATTATTTAAATTAAAAAGGTTTTGTACAAACAAAACCAATACAATCAAAATTAGAAGGGAAGCAACAAATTGGGAAACAATCTTCATAACAAAAACCTCTAACAAACATCTAATTCCTCCAATTTATAAAGAGCTAAATCAATAGTACAAAAAAATCAAGCCATTCTCCAATTGATAAATGGGCAAGGGAAAGGAACAGGCAATTTTCAGTCAAAGACATGAAAACTATTAAAAAGCACGTGAAAAAGAGTTCTAAATCTCTCATAATCAGAGAAATACAAATCAAAACAACTCTGAGGTATCACCTCACACCTAGCAGATTGGCTAACATGATAGTAAAGGAAAGTAATGAATGCTGGAGGGGATGTGGCAAAGTAGGGACATTAATGCATTGCTGGTGGGGTTGTGAATTGATCCAACCATTCTGAGGGCAATTTGGAACTATGCCCAAAGGGCGATAAAAGACCGCCAGCCCTTTGATCCAGCCATAGCACTGCTGGGTTTGTACCCCAAAGAAATAATAGAGAAAAAGACTTGTACAAGAATATTCATAGCTGTGCATTTGTGGTGGCCAAAAATTGGAAAACGAGGGGATGCCCATCAGTTGGGGAATGGCAGAACAAACTGTGGTATATGTTGGTGATGGAATACTATTGCACTCAAAGGAATAATAAAGTGGAGGAATTCCATGGAGACTGGAACAACCTCCAGGAAGTGATGCAGAGTGGGAGGAGCAAAACCAGAACATTGTACACAGAGACTGATACACTGTGGTGCAATCGAAGGTAATGGACTTCTCCATCAGTGGCAATGCAGTGATCCTGAACAACTTGGAAGAATCTATGAGAAAAACCACTATCCACATTCAGAGGAAACACTCTTGAAGTAGAAAACACAGAAGAAAAACAACTGCTTGATTACATGGTCGAGGGGACATGGTTGGGGATGTAGACTCTAAATGAACATCCTAATGCAAACACCAACAACATGGAAATGAGATCTGATCAAGGACACATGCAATACCCAGTGAAATTGTGAAATTGTGAAATTGCACATCAGCTACAGGAGGGGAGGGAGGGAAAGAATATGATTCTTGAAACCAAGGAATAATGTTCTAAATTAACTAAGTAATTTTAAAAAGTTAATTTTTTTTAAATTGCTTTTTTTAATAGTTCTTGTCCTCTGAAGTTTAACTGTCCATTGTAATTTTCAAGTAGAATACTATTTAGAAAAAGTTTGATACTTTTTGTACCAAACTACTAATTCTTTTTACCTCCTTTTTCTGAAATTGATTTCTTTACCAAGGTTTTCCTTTAGCATACCTATTTCGTTTCTAATAACATTTTAAAACTTAAGAAAAAAAAACTTTGCCTTATTTCTTCCAAGAATGTTTGTTGTCCTTGTGTCAAAGCTGTGTTTTTCTTTGAAGCTTTATTTGTAGATGGTTTAGAATCATTCTATTTTTCTGGATTTGTGTTTTTTGTTTTCCCTGCTACCACAATAGTATTATATCATGTTTTTTTCTTTATTGTAGCCATTTTAAACTTATTATTCTAGGCTTTCTTCTTGAATTTGAACCTTATATTTGGGGCAGTCTGTACAATATATAAAGGAATGAATGGGGCTTTTTTAGTCTGGTGGTTCTTCTGCTATTTCCTCCATATTGACTTAAAATATCTCATCAATGACTAAGGGTGAGCATCTGAAATCTGTCAGTAAGTGATCAGAATATGTTGTTTTGAACTTTGCAAGATGTTGATACTGATTCATATCTGGGTGACAGAAGTATGTTCCCACTTCCTGGGAGCTTTGGTAGATTATATGGAACCTCAGTCTCCATCACCCAAGCTGGAAGTCTATTCAGGCTGACAACATTATAGATCCCTCTCCACATCCTTTGATTAAGCTAGGTTTCCATGGCACTTGTCAGTAGATTTCAACCTCCATCTCTTAGGGGAAAGACCCCATTCGAGTGTCAGAGTCAAAATGTTGCTGATTGTTCTTCTTGCTCCTTATCCAAGACAGCGCCTTCAACTAAGTCTGAGTTAGATTCATATCTGCTCTTCCCCCGGCATAAATCTTAAATTTAATACCTGTGACTCAGTTATGTCTAAGTTCACACTTGCTCAAGCAGGATCCCTCTCTAGTATCCAAGACTCAATTTTAGATTGATACTTATTCCTTCTCTCTGCATAGAACAAATCATCAAGTCTAGGCCCTATTGGGAACATGATTCTCAAGCTGCTTATCTATGCAAAGGCATTTTCTGGGCTGGATCACCGAGGTAGTGATAAACCTCTGATGATCATATTTTTGTTGTTTTTTTTTTAACCTGAGCTGGAACTAATTTTGATTTTCTCTTGGAATAATCTATCCCTTCTCAATCTGTAGCTCTTTCTAGGTATTTGGTACAATAGTTGTGCATATGAGCAAGGTTGTACTGATCTCTCCTACTCTGCTATCTTTGCTAGATTTTCTTTGCCTCTCTTCATGTGGTTTCCTCCCAAATATTCTAAAATTGTATGCAATAACTCAAAAACTTTTTTTAAAAACTTGGCAATTTGCATATTATTTCCCTCACCACAACCTGATGAAAAAACAGTATAAAATGTCATATAAACATGGAACTTTGAAATAAATGAGTATGTTTTTCTTATCTTTATTTTATTGTCCTTCACACCTCTATGAGGCAATGTGAAAGGGAATTCTTTATTCTCTTTGTCTATGTTGAGTTAATTTACAAAAAACTTAAAAACATCCCTACTTAACACTAAACAGTCACTTACTTGGAGAGATCCATCCTTTTAACTCAGTCATAAACTTGTGAATCCTTTGATAACAGTTTATAACTTCAGGGGATGAGAGGTGTGAATCCCACAGACACTGCCCTCTGGGCAGACAAATTGAAAACTGATTGGCCCCTGTGAAATGGGGAAGGGACAAGAAGTCGCCATAAAATTCATCTCCAAACTCCCTCAGAACAGATTGTATTTGAGAAAATAGTCTGAAGAAATTGTCTTCTGGAGATAATCTTCTGACTGGGAAGAGTCTTTAAGGGAGTTTCGCTGGAGACTGCAGCTTGGTTTGTGGGCTTAGAGCTTGGCTTCAACTTAGACTGACTCCTGGACTACTTTGTTGGGTGAGTGAAAGGCTGATTCTTTTCCTAGTTTCTTAAGAGACTACCTTCCATTTTGGAGGAGGCAGTGTAGTTATTCACCACCAGCCTTCCTACTTGAGAGCTAATTAATCTCTGCCTGGAATAAGTAGACCCAGAGTAAACATTTAGGTTGATCGGGTAGATAACTTCTCTAACCACTTCACATTTCTCTACTTTATTGTTTCCTTTCCATTTTGTAAATATTTGTAAATAAATTTCTGACTCAAGATATAATAAATATTAGCGACCACATAATTTCAAAAAATTATTGTCCAAACATTAAATTTAACCCTTACAGTAGATAGGTAGATTGTGAAAATTCATATCTCTTTAAGAGAGAAGAAAACTCTTCCAGAATATATATATATATTCTCTCTCTCTCTCTCTCTCTCTCTCTCTCTCTCTCTCTCTCTCTCTCTCTCTCTCTGTCTCTCTCTCTCTCTGTCTCTCTGTCTCTCTCTTTCTCTTTCTCTCTCTCTCACACGCACACACACACACACACACAGAGGATAGATATTGGGATATTGGAGTATTGCAGTCAGGATTTGATTATAGATTTTTTGAATCCACTTTAATTGAAACCATCTAAGTTGTAATAAGGTAATCAGTTTAACTTCTACTTACCTCTCCTCACCAATATCATTAATTTTATGTATAGGTAGAATACAGGTAGTTGTGTACTTCCATCTTCCCCATTCTTCATCCCCCCCAAATTAATATTAAAAACTCAATGGCCATGGGGAACTGGGCTGTTCTCGTTTAGAAAAGGTTTCCAGTCCTGGATTCATGTGGAATGAGTTTGGTGTTTTGTGTGAGGAGGTAGACAGTCTCTAAAGGGGAAACCAAGAATCTTCTCACATTCTTTGTTTTGTTATCCCCACATTCCAGAGTAAAAATCTGAGCATAGTCCCTTAAACTTCAAAGCAAATTTGACATGGTATTCAGAATCAGTAGTTATTCTTTAGGTTTTTCCTTTTAAATCTATTCACATGACTATCCATTGCTATTATTGTGGATAATTATTATTAGTTAATTGCTGAGCTAGTCTACTGGCTGGTCATTTTAATTTCTTTGTTATAACTTTAAAAAACATAAATTAATTGATTTGAAAGAAGTGAGAAAGAATACAGTATAAATGTTGTCAAATAATAACCTTATGCTAATTGGCAAGTTCTGATAGTGGGAACATGAGTCAACTTTGAAGGCATTCGATAGATGAGTCAGTTATCTTGTTAAGAGCTGAGATGTGGAATTTTTTTTCCAATACTGAATTTTTAACTCTCAAGCAGGAGGACTTTCTGTCAGTGGAATTTTAATTGTTATACGCAAGGATCATGCATTGTAGAATAGCCTATTAGTGCCCTCTCTTGATGTTTCCGCAGTCTAAATCTCAATTTAAGAAGAATACAACATCAGTACTTTTCATTGATGCTGCCCCCAAAAGATTGCCTTGTAAGTTTGACTGCACTTATGATTCATATTTTCAATGTTAGTCACGACTTCCTGCAAATGTACAGAAATTAAACAAAACATCAGCTTTCCCTTTCTAAGAAAATTGATAGAGAAAGGAAGGGTAGCCGGTAAGCACAACTCATTAGGAACTTTCGTAGCATAGATGAGCACACAAAAAATAGATCTTCAAAATAAATAGCCAGTTAAGGAGAAGTGAGTATTCAAACCCATAGCATAACCCAGTCCAATGATAAACTGTCCCAATGAGACTGAAGCCTGAAATCTCTGAAGCTATCTTAAGGATATGGATGAACAAATCTGAATATAAGCCAAAAGGAACTTGTGTTTCCCTAAACTTTACCTGATGGAGCATTCATCATTGCTTTTCTACCTGGGATCTTTTTTGAAAACAGTGATAAAAATGTCTTTGCCCCCTTCCCTCCAAAATACTTCATTTTTTCTCTGCAGTTTTCTTTGTGTCTTTAATCCTTTGGCTAGGTCTACACATGAAGACAGAGATTCAGTCAAATGCAGATTTTCCACTGGCAGCTTATGGACACACATATTTTAGGTCAATTTTGCTTTTGAGACCCTGGGCCATTGCTCATTCTACAAACATTTTGTATTTTTCCCTCATTTAATTTCATCTTATTTTGCATGAAGCTTTTACTCCAGCAGATCAGGTTCCTGTTCTAAGGAAGATATGGAACGGGCACCGCTGGGAGACTGTCTACTTCACGTGTACAGAGATTTTTAGTGAAGCACACGTGAACGTTGAATGGAGACAGGGAAACTAGACTTGGGATAATTCCTTAACCAGGAAAATGTGTTGTATTTTCTTTGAGGTAAAGCTGTGGTGCTCCAACATTTCCACATTCTTTTTAAAAGGTTAAAAAAGCACTGTGTACGCCAAAAAAAGTGTAAATTATTGCATTTTGTATATTTAAATAACAAAGTGGTGGCCAGGCCTTTTGAAATGGCTGGACTTTCTTTAGATGTAGAGAGCAGGTGTCTCTCACAAATCCTAATGAGCCCTCTGCTTTGGAGGAATTGATCATCATCAGTCAAAGGTAGAAGGCTTGAGGAGCCATTATTAATGACTAGCACTGTAAAAATACACTTTGAATGCTTTGACAACTGAACTATCAATAGAATATTTTTCAGGACTTGATAAAATATTAAATTCAATACAAAAAATCTAGAATTTTTTAAAAGGAAAAAGTTAAATTAGGAATAAAAGACTATTTTTTGGCTAAAAACAATCAATGCTAAAATAGGGGAAGGTAGGTTGCACAGTGGATAAAGCACTGGTTCAGGAATGAGAAAACCTGATTTCAAATCTAACCCAGGCGGTTATTAGTTGTGTGATCCATCAAGTCACTGAATATTTTTTTGTTGTCATTTCTTCAACTGAGGATGATAATAGCATTTATATCCCAGGGTTCCTGTATGAATCAAATGAGATGATGCCTCTAAAGTAATAATGCACTTTGCATATGAGGCACTTATTTATTACCTGTTTTCTTCTTTCCTCTCTAGCTTCCTACTTTCATACTTTCTTTCCTAGATCAACAGGAGAACCAATAGCAATGGACCACAACAATATTATAGTGTTCAATAAGTCCTAATAATATAATATAGATAAAAATAATTTAGAAAAGTCCATCCGAATTGATAAGAACTGCTGGAAAATTTGGAAAGTAGTCTGTGAGGAACTAGGCATTTTCCAATACTCTTCATTATATTCTATAATAGAGTCAAAATGTATATGTAAGATTTAATATAAAAGATCATACCAGTAAAAGAAATTAGAAGAGGAGATACATACTCCTTTCATAGCTATGGCTAGAATATTTAATTATACCCACCAAACAGATAGAGGCAAATAATATAAAATAGATAATTTTGATTACATAAATTTTAACTCTTTTGCACTAACAAAATTAGTTAATCTATTTAATTATTCATTGCCATACCAACCAGAGTCCCAGATAACTATAATTATTTCATATATACATATGAAAAAAATAATATACATTTGGAAAAATAAAAGGTCAAGAATATCCAGGAAATCAAGGAGGAAAAGTAATGAAAGGTGGGGCCAATGCCAGATTTCAAAACCTATTTCAAAGTGGTAATAATGAAAACAAACTGGTACTGACTTAGAAATAAAATGGTAGACCAGTGGAATAGATTAGTTTCACATTATAAAGTAGAAAATCCCCATTGCAATCTAGTATTTGAAAAACCCAAATATGCAGGCTTTTGGAGGCAATAACTCAGTATCTGGCAAAAATTACTAGGGAACGTAGAAAGTGGTCTGGCAGAAAGTAGGCATGAACTAATATGTAATACCATACCAGATAACATCAAAACCAAATGATTTGACAGCAATATCATAACAAATTAAAAGAGCATGAGAGAAATTCCCTGTAAGATCTCTGGATGAGGGAAGATTTCATGACTGAACAAGATATAGAGATCTTGAGAGATAAAATGCTAAAGATAAATTAAATTTAAGTAAAACCAATGAATCCGAGATTATAAGGAAAGAAAGGAACAGGGAGGAATTTTTCCACTAAGTTTCTCTGGTAAAGGGCTTATTTCAGAGTTTGCAGACCCAAGACAGTGGAGGAGAGGCATGAAAGCTGGAACCTCTGAGAATCCTCTCCAGCCAACTTTAAAATGATGCCTCAAAACAAATGTTGGAGTGTCAGAATAAAAAGGGGGATGGGGTGAGGCAATTTTCCTGGAGAAGACAAGTTGTGAGGTAGGCAGTCTGTTTCTCTGGGCTGAGAGGGAAACACAACTTGCAGAAGGCTACATGAAGGAACACTGATGCAAGTCAACACCAAACTCCACATCCTCCCTCACTGCTCAAGGTTCTGATCCCAGGTTCAAGTCAGCAGCAAGACTGAAGCCTTGCCAAAAGCAAAAGCAAAGTAGTCCCAGGCCTACCTGTTGGAGTTTCAAGGCTTTGCACAATCACATATTGAGTCCCTGAGCTCCAGTACAAGGAGTGTTCTGCACCCTGACTGGTGCAACACCTAAAGAGGCCTAAAGGCTCATATTAAGGAAGTTTGCAGTATACGTAGCCAGTGCAAGACTGAGGTAAAGCTTCTGTGTAATCTTGAGGTGAGGATCCGAATCACAGAACAAGACAGCTCATATTGTACCTGACTGTGCAAATAATAGCAGGCCCAGGAGGACACTAAATCAGCAGTGGGAGGTGATTTCCACAGCTCCCTGCCCACAGACCATCATACTACATTGGTAGAACTGGTACTTACAGACAACCAGAACTAATCGCAGGATAGCATAAAGGAAAAATTGAAGGTTCATGGATTTCCCCTGTAAACTGGGAGCAAAGCTTATCTTTAAGATGAAAATAAATGTCAATAAAAGGGCTGGGAGTAGATATAAAAAATAAACTTAACCATACAAAATTGTGGAGAGAAGAAAGAGCAAGAAACAAACTCAGAAGAGGACAATGAGATAAAAGCAACTACATGCAAAAGTTCAAAAACAATGAAAATTGATCTTAGGCTTTGCAGGAGTTCAGAATGGATTTTTTCTAATCAAATAAGAGAGAAATGAGAAAACTGGAAAAAAGAAATAAAATCACTGCAAGAAAAAGCTTATTGAAGGAGGTACAAAATGTACTAAAGAAAATAACACCGTGGCCAAATGGAAAAAGTGATACAAAATCCAATGAATAGCCTAGCAGTTCTAGATTTTAAATTGTACTATGAAACAATGATCATCAAAACAATCTGATACTGACTAAGAGATAAGAATGGTGGATCAATGAAATAGACTAGGGGCAAATGACCTAAGCAGCCCAGTGGTTGATAAACCCAAAGATCCCAGCTTTAGGAATAAGAATTCACTATTTAACAAAAACTGCTGGGAGAATTGGAAAACAATATGGGAATAATTAGGTTTAGATCAGCATCTCACATCCTATAACTAGATAAGTTCAAAATTAGTATATGACTTAAACATAGAGTGATATTATAAGTAAATTAGGAAAACATAGAATAGTCTACCTGTCAGAACTATTGAGAAGGGAAGACTTGACAAGCAAACAACAGATAGAGAACATTACAAGATATAAACCAAATAATTTTGATTACATTAAATTAAAAAGCATTTGTACAAACAAACCAGTGCAACCAAGATTAGAATGGAAGCAACAAACTGGGAAAAATGTATCATAACTTTCTCTGATGAAGATCTCATTTCTCAAATATATTAAAAAATTAAGTACAATTTATAAGAAACCAAGTATTCCCCAATTGAAAAATGGACAAGGGACATTAATAGGTAGTTCTCAGAAGATGACTTCAAAGCTATCAATAATCACATGAAAAAATGTTCTAAATCACTAATGATTAGATAAATGCAAATCATAATAACTCTGAGATACCACCTTATACCTAGCAGACTGACCAATGTGACAGTAAGGAAATGTTGGAGGGCATATGGCAAAATTAGGATACTAATGCATTGCTGGTGGAGTTGTGAATTGATCCAACATTTCTGGAAGGCGATTTGGAATTATGCCCAAAGGGCTTTAAAAGAATTAATGTTTTTTGATCCAACAATACCATTACTCGATCTGTATCCCAAAGAGATAAAAGAAAATGGGGATGATCTGCTCATATAAAAACATTTATACCTGCACTTTTGTGGTCACAAAAAGTTGAAAATTGAGGGGATGTCCCCTCCATTGGGTTATGGCTGAAAAAAGTGTGGTATATGATAGGGCTGGAAGACTCATCTAGTATAAGAAATGATGAGCAGGGTCACTTAAAAAACCCGGAAAGACTTCCATGAATTGATGCCGAGTGAAGTGGGCAGGACTAGAAATTATACACAGTAACAGCAATATTGTATGATAAGCTATGAAAAACCTAGCTACTCTCAGCAATACAATTATACAAGATACATTACAGAAGCTTCTTTGGTCAGCAAAATAATGAACAACTCCAAGTATTATTAGCAAGGAAGCTTTCAGGAGATGTCTACATTTTGGTTATAGCTAGATAATACTTTCTGAGCCAGTATTTTGAGATTCTGGCCTTACCAAAGATCACAGGCAAATGCATAAGTATGTCTTTATGGCTGTTTTTCCTCAGTGGGCACAATCTGTCTTTAGGTTTAGTCACATATCCTCATAAATTTGAAAGATTTATCACAAAAAGTACTATTTACCTTCAGAGAAAGAACTGTTGGGGTCAGATGCAGATCAAATCATAATATTTTCTACTTTATTTCTTTGTGTTTCTCTTTTGGTCCTTTGGTTTTATATAAGTGTTCTCTCAAAACATGACCAATTTGGAATTATATTTTTCATGATCACACATGTATAGCCCAGATGAAATTTCTTGACATCTCATGGAAGGAGAAGAGAAGAGAGGAAGTGATCATTTGAATCTTGAAGTTTCAGAAAATATATGTTCAAAATTTTTATTGGTCGTAATTGAGAAAGAAAAAATATATTTTAAAAGGTCTTATTTCTCAGCTATCTTATTATCTCACCTATCAGATAGGTGTGATCTGATAGAAAAAGGGAAATGTCAAATTTTGGAGGGGATATGAAAAAATATGCTGTCCAATACAGTGTTGGTGGAGATGTTAACTGGTCCAACCACAGCAAAAAGAACTATAAAACCATGTATATCCTTGATTTACCAATATTACTATATGGTGTCTTTCCTCAAGAGTAAAGGAGAAAGAAAAATTACCTATATATGCAAAATATTTGTAGTAGTTCTTTTTGTGGTAAAAAGGAATTGGAAATTAAGAGGATGTCCATGAATTGGAGAATGACTGAACAACTTGTATTTGATTGTAATGAAACACTATTGTGCTATAGGAAATGACAAACGGGATGGTTTTAAAATAAACATAAAAGAAAACTTGGTTAGATTTATGAGAATCGCTAAAAAAAGTGAAACAGGCAGAACTGAACATTTTATACAATTACAGAAATATTATAATGATAATCATATATGAAAAAAAAGCTTCCTACTTTGATCAATATAATGCTTCATAACAATACCAAATGCTTGTGATGAAAAAATGCTATTCTGCCTCTGGAGAGAGAAATTATAAACTTTTAGTGTATATTAAAAGTTCTATTTTATTTTATTTTTCTTGCTTTTTTGGCAACATGGCTAATGAGGAAATATGGCTTGCCTGATTTCAACTTTAAAATGGAGGATATTATATTGTTTGTTTTCTCAATAGTAGCTAAATGAAGGTTATTAATAGTATTGAAAGCTGCAAAAAAATTTAAGGACAAAAATTGAAGAAAAAAAATCGACAATTAAGGGATTTCTAGTGCTTTACAGAGATTCATGTAATGTTTCAACCATTTCATATTTATAACTAATAGTGACAGAAGCTGCATTTATATTCATGGATGTCTTTTTGCAAGTAATTTTCATTAGCAATATGATTTTAGATGATCAGTTTCCCATTAAATAATATTTCTTATAATTGTTTTATAATATCATTCAAGTTCAGAGGTTTTGTTCTAAGACCTACAAATGACTGAAGCATAGTCTCACCTATTGCAAGCTAGAATGACTTGGTGTGATTTTGACTCTACTCTTATACTGGATAACTTACTAACAAACTAATGAGATAGGATAGTCTTTTCTTCTTAAACTTCTAGCAGGTAAGACATAAGCTTTCTGTAAGGTGCTTATCAGTACGATAGTATATTAAGTGACAGCTGGTATATGTTATCAAGTGCTCATACAGCCTATGCCAGCGTTACCCAACATCATGGAAATTTCTGGATAGAGAGCACTGAATAGTCAATGAACTAATGAATGAAAAAATATTTAAGAATCATTACTCTCTGCTAAGTACTTAACACATACACAGAAGCAAACAGTGTTCCCTATATCAAGGAAGTATGCTATTCTAATAGGGAGTGCCAATATCTCAATCAGCAAATCTTGTGAAGTGAATTTGATTGTCTTTTATGTTTTCAGAACTGGATAACTGAAGTGAGATATGAAGCTGTAAGGAAGTGACCCCAGAATTAGAAGAGATGGACGTGAAGCATTAGGAGACTAGTCTCCCCATTGATCATTTAACATAATCATTTTGTAGTTCTAAATGCACTTCTAACTATACATATATACAATATTCAATTTTCTAAGAGGAAATTAGAGTAGTGAGGGAGGAAATAGAAAAGAAAGAAAGCAAAACCAATGTTTGCTAGGTGCATTGACAGAAAGCCAAATTAGGGGCAGTCCCTTTTGGCATAAATGTGTACATTTACAATAAATGTTCAATCAAAGTTCAGTTCTATCAACCATATCCAAAGTTCATTCTTGATCTTCTTGATGAAGTGTAGGTTTTTCTGGCTTCTTTCTGCAACAATTCATCCTCTGGATTTAGGAGTTCAAGCTTCTTTCTTGAAGATCTTTTCTTGAACAAAATCAAAATTCTTGGATTTTCATAAAAATACAATCTCAAAAAAAAGTCAAAATTCTTAGATTTTAAATTAAAATACAATCCCCCCTGAAGTAGGTGTTAAAAAACATTCAGTTCAGCTCAGAATGCAATGTTGAGTTATGGGGGTATATGAATCAATTATCAAAAGAAGAGAAAAACAATCAAAAACATAAGAAAAAATTCAAAATAGGTCCTTGTATAGGTCCAATTTAAAGTAATTTCTATCCCACAAGTCTGTAGGACAGAATGCAGTAATATTTCACTTAGCCATTTGTAGCCAAGACTACAGGAATTTGCCATAATGTAAGAAGAAAAGAATTTGAATTCTATTTTGATAGGAAAACATCATTCCCTCATCTGATTTTTGACATTCTCAGGGATGTAGGGAGCCAGCATGATAGTCAAACTTTGTACTTGTATGAGTACTTCATAAAGAGTGTAGATACAAGGAAGTCCTACTACTTAACATATGTCAAGCATCGCAACCTCGAGTCTCACATTAGTATTCCCTGTGTGCTCTTTTTGGCACTATTTCAGGTTAAGTCTGTGCTCCTTGTTTTTTATCCCTTTCTCTGGAATCAGATACAAACATTAATTACAGTCCTATAATATTTTATCAATAAATGGCAAGTTCCCATAGTTTAGGGTATGCATTGACAGTATAGCAAATATATATATATATATATATATATATATATATATATATATATTAATTTGTATTACTGCAGAAAAATAATATTAATTATGTGTACCTTTAGTACAAGAAATGAGAAAAAACTCAAATATTCTAATCAAAATAAAAGAAAAGCAATAATAAAAATAAGGAAAAAAATCAGTAATTCAATGTGTTCTCAAAAAACAGCATCCATTTGTCTATGGATTATTATCTCCAATTCATATGATAGGATACAGTCAATCAGTCTCAGCAGAAGATGCTTTCTTCACATGTGAGCAATGAATCCAAGAGTCCTTTTCTCCAATCTTTATAGAAGTTGGAGTAGTTAACAATATTTGGAATGGTCCTTCCCATGAAGGCTGAGTTGCTCCAGTTCGCTTGAAATTCTTAATATAAACTTTATCTCCTGGGTTCAGGTCATGCAGAGAAAAATCTAATGGTCCAGCTTGTACTGCAGCTCTGGATTCATGAAGTTCATATAGTTTGTGCTGTAATTCCTGTATATAGGAAGCAATAGTAGTATCTCCCCCTAATAGTGAGGTATATGCAGGGGAAAAAGGTTTAGCCTGTATAGGTGGATGTCCAAAAAGCATCTCAAATGGTGAGATGTGTAGATCTCCTCTAGGCCTGCTTCTAAGATAAAATAGGGTCAGAGGGAGAATTTCAGGCCATTTTAAATGTGTCTCAGTGCATAATTTTCCAATCATAGTCTTAAGCTCTTTGTTCATCCTCTCCACTTGGCCTGAGCTCTGGGGATGATATGGAACATGGAATTTTGGGTCACCATAAACTGTGGCATTTAAAAGAGTGGATACCATAAACTGTAAGAGTTAAAATGGTTGAGGTTGTAAACTGAAGTGAGTAAAATAGTGGAAAATATAGATTGTAGTAGATATGAGTGGGTGAGTAAATTGTGACTACAGAAAATATGTTTTCACTACAGTGTCATATTTTAAATCAAATATAAGGTGGTCACCAGGGAAATATTCCCAATTATGAATATACCCAAGTCAACTGGGTTTTATAGAGAATTTAATTAATAATACAATGAGGAATCAAAGAAAGAGAGAGAGAGAAAAAGGAAATAAATGAGAAAAGAATAGGTCAGCCCAGGCAGCCCTGGCCAAAACCCAGGCCTAAGCCCTAAAAGAAAGATCAGTCAGTCCTTAATCACTCACCATAAGATCTGTTCAAGCGAGGATTCAGGGGGACAGAGTCTCCCCAGAGGGAGTTCCAGCCAAAGTCAGCCTCCCTTGAGAGACCTCCTTAGAAATCGTCCTTTTCTCAACAACCTCCTTAGAGACTGTCTTTTGAGAGATCCAGAGATCCTGTTTTTCAGCTTTTCCTTTCCCTATAAAGGGAAATTTTCCTTTGTCACCTCCCCTAAATTCTTACATCTACCAATCACAGTAGATGTTTTTCAAAGGACAGACCATTCTTAGTCCACACCTAAGAAAGTGTGGATTTTTGAGTAATTCACACCAGGAAAGCTCTGAGTAAGTTTCCCAGTTCTTTGTTCCTTGTAAATTCACAAGTTGCCTGACCTTTATAGGTACTTAGCACCCCTTTGTATTAATTCTAAAAATAGGCATGGCTTAAGTATGGGTATGAGTATTTTTCATTGTTCAGCAAGGAGTTTTCTCCCCTAAAGCAGGCTTAAGTACGGGTGGAGTAGAGGTATTCACATTTCTGATCTAAGTAGAGTTCTCACTTTCCAAATGGGGAATGGTCCTAGTAGGGAATTGTTCCAATGGAGAATTCCCCAATGGGGAATTTTTTTAACATTCACAAGTCTGAGAAATTTCAAGATTCACAGCATGGAGGGGATTTTCTGAACTATTGATCTAAGAAGCAATTACCAACCAGGATTTGATTGGAATTGCAGAGGACCTGAGAAAAATTATCAAAATCTCTGTTATATATGGCTATAAAATATATTGAGAAAAAATAATTCTAAACTTTCTCAGGATTGATGGACCATAACTCTAGGAACAATGTATTTGATTCTTCTCTACCCATGAACCCACCAAGAGTGACAGTATCTAACTTTTGTCAGCTTTACTAATGCATAAGAGCAAGGTAAAACCTTAGAGATGTGTAAAGTTTTCTTATGTTTTCAGTGTTTTTAAATATTTTTGAAAAAAGCATTTTTCATTTTAAAGAAAAAATTTTGCCCTTATCCTTTAGGGGTAGATGAGGCAAGGTATGTATGTAGGCATGCATGCCTATATGTATGTACATATACAAATGTACAAACATACACATATGTCTATTTCCCCTATATATTAGAAATTAGACTTTTATAATGATATTTTTGGTCAAGTTCACATATATTTTTTCTTTCCCTATGTTCACTGATTTTACTTTATAATAGCTTTTTAATAATGGAGATTTGGTGGAAACCCAGATAACTACAATTGAGCCACTATAATCTTTTTCTGGCTTTTATAATTTTTGAAATCTTGTCTTGAGTCTAAAATTGATTTTCATCATGTCATGAATGTCTTGAATGAATTGTTTTTCTGTCATCTATAATTATGAATGAGAATATTCTAATCTGTATCATGTCATATAGTAATGCCAGATATTATTTAATGAATTATATTCACCAAAATTCATCTGGTGCTACATCATAACATCGCAATAACACCACATTCTTAAAGGCCATAAGTAGGACTTTCCATAGCTAGTTATGTTTATCAGAACTTGCCAAAACAAGAATGCTTCAATTTTTAGCTCAGTTTGGGATCAGCAAAATTAAGTTGGAAATATTATTAGCATTATTAGCTAATAATTATCAGTATTAGCAATTTGGCCACAAAATGATTATTTTTTAATGATCACAAAAACTTATGAATGAGGATGTATCCATACTGAAGAAATCACCAATCCTTGAAATAATGAAGCATTAGTAATATTCAATAGCATGTTTTACAACAGATTTCAGTAGAAAATTCTCTTTGATTTTTTTAAATTTTCTACATATGTAAAATGATTAGCTACTTGTAAATATTGATTCTGAAGCATGAAGCAGACAAATTCTGACAATCTGAAAGAAGTCTTCAAATTCATACTTAGATAAAATGCTTTGATATGTAAACATGTTTTGAAATTGTATTTGTTTCTGCTTTTTGCTAATTACTTTCAAGACCTTTGAATAGAGAAAATGATTTTGATGATGTTTCCCTCCCTTTGTCTTTTGACAACATTTAATTTCCTAATGTTTTTAGATAGTGTGCTAACATTTTGAAATTTTAAGACTAGTTGAACAGATAAAATTAAAGCATTTTGTTGATGCTGATTAATTTTTGGATCTTGACAGGTTGCTTTTGTTTTTAAATGAAAATGATTGATTTGAATAATTGTTAGTATCTCCTTAACAGATGATGTAAACTTGAACTTCTTTGTTTATATTTTATCTTCTTTCTCAAAAAAGTATTTGATTCTCTCTCTTTCAAATTTAACTCTGTAGATGCTGTAGAATCAAATTGTAACTCATAAGACTTTTTATATGCATGTGTTTGCTCCATTAGAATATATGACATAACAAAGAAATTGCTCTTTTCTTGAATCAAATTATGTTTGAGGGTCCTGGTTTCATGTGTAATTGCTAATATCATTAAGATAGAGTAAAATCCTGAAGTTCAAAGTGTTTTATTAAAGGAATCACAGGTATTCTCAAGCCCAACCTCTCACATCATGCAGGAATCATTTAAAACATCTGTGTGGTCTAGCCGAAAGAGCCCTGGACTGGCCAATAGTCATGTTGAGTTTTTATGTTGGATCTATAATTTACTTCTATGAATGTTATTCTATGAACAAATCACTGGTCTTCTATGAATGTCAGGTCCTTTATTTCTTACAGGTTTTTAACATGATTTTTGAAATTAATTAAATTACTTTTAAAAATGCAACAATTGTTATGTTTCCTCTTCGTTCTAAGTGCTGTGCTAGGGCAGATGCTGTGTTTTGTGGACACAGCCATTTTATGCCCTCAAGCAGATTACATACTACTAAATGGAAACAACATGCCTGCAAATAAGTAAATCATTATTACCTGGGGTAGGAAGGAGGGAAGAGTAGTTAGTTCTGTATAAGAAGGGGTTCATGAGTTTTATCTTTAAGTGAAAATGAGGAGTCAGTACCCTTCTGATACGGGGGAATGCTGCTTCAAAGATAGAGGAATACATGATAGGATGTCTCTTATGGAGAATGAGAATAACTCCATTTGACTAGAATGTAGAGCATATTGGGGGTATGAAATCAGTATTGGAGTACAGATTGCACTTAGATTGTAAAGGGCTTTGATTACCAAACAGAAGTCCCTTCACGTTCTAACTCTATGATCCTTGATGTGCCTTTTCTGAGATACTTCCATGGACATGGAATTTACCCTATAACAATTAAATCTACTTGATTTTTTGGATAGCACTTACTTACTGAGCCCAAAGTCTATGGGGAAAATGGCAAATAAACCATGACAAACATGGCTCATTTCATGTCTAAGATTATTTGTCATAACTAATACATAATGTATGTAAGGATATACTTATCATTATGATTTAATAACTGCAAGTATTATTCTCCTTTTTGTAAATAAATTGAAACTGCCTGGTGAGAATATATATTACATGTAATAAAATATTCTTTATTTTTTAAATTATTTTTAAATTTTTGCTTGCTTATTCAATTTATTTCTTTCCATGACTTTTCATTATATCTTTAAATTGAAATATCATAGTTTAATACATATTCTGACTGATTTTATTAAGGTCAAATTATAGTTTTATGTGTAGCAAATTTCTGTACTCTGGGTAGAGATACATAGGATGATCTACAGTGGAGAGAGAATTGAGGCAAGGAGGACAACCAGAAGGCTATTGCAATAGTTCAGGCATAATATAATGAAAGTATTCACTAGGTTGGTGTCAGTGTCAGAGAATAAAAAGGGTTGTATATGATATATTTCAAAGATGTTCAAAGGACAGATTAGATGGGGCTGGGATAGAAACAGTGATGAGGATGACATTCAAGTTGTGATCTTGAGTACAAGGAGGGAAGGGTTTATTGGAAAATGACAAGTGAAGTCCAGGAGAGGTGGTAATTAAGATATCATTATTAACTTTGAAAAATTTTCAATCAAATGAGATCCAGAGTCAAATTGCCAGGAGTTAAGAAAAGAGTAAAAAGAAAGAAAGTGGAGGAATTGCCTTCAGAAGTAGTTTAACCAATAAAGAGAAGAGAAATATAGATTGCTAGGTTTCAATTACTCTAAGCAACCCTCAGATGATGTGAGTGTTTTTTGATGATAAGGTGGAAATGGATATGTTTATAGGTGGTAAGTAGTCACATAAAGGGGAAGGAATGAAGATAAGTGAGATAATATAAATGATAGCAGGAAAATCTATTGAAGAAAAGTAAATGGATTGGAATCACATTTTAATGTAGAGCATCCAGCCTTGGAAAATAAGAGTCATCTCTTATGAGACAGGGGTGAAGAAGGAGGTAATGGTAGAAGGCAACTGAGAGATGCAACATGAGGAGGGAAAAGATGCCACTCTAGACAGATGACCTTAATATATTTCAGTGGAAAATATAGGAAATTTCTGAGATAAGAAGCTGGACAGGGGAGAGAGAGCCCTGAAAAGTCTGAAGATGGACAAAAACTTGGAAAGGTACATTGTTGAATAGTATGGTAGAAAGTATGTTAGTATTTCCAAGATCATGAATGTAGAGGGCAGTTGAGCTGTAACTGGAACCTAGAACTTCTAACTTTAAGTATGGCGCTCTATCCAAAATGAGGTTGAAGTTATATTTTTTGTCATATCATTTGTTTCATATCCCATCTTCTCCAGAAGGTACCTTGTCAAATGCTTTTTTAAAATGTATATACAAAAATACGTATACTTATGGTATTTTTCTCATGAAATAAATCGTTTCAATATTGTCAAGAAGGAAATATGCTTACGTTGACATAATTCATAATTAGTGAATGTATGTTGGTTCCTAGTAATCCAAGTCTAATCATTTTTTCTCTAGCTCAATATCACAGAACTGAGACATTATATCTCCTACTTCAGGGTTCCAAAGGTACCAGTAAAAAGTTTTGCATGTCCCCTCCTCTAAATATATCAGATTAAACCTCAAGCAATTGTGATTTATTCACTATTAGATCTCAGTGATTAGCACATCAGTTCCATTAACCACACAATATTGATTAGCTTTTTAAAAATAAGATTTACTTTAAACATGTAAAAGTAAAAGAATAAACAAGAAAAAGCAATTACAGAATATTATGAAAACTGAAGAAGGCCTTTTGAAGATGCCCCCAGCTCTATATTGACAACTGAAAAGCATTTGAAAGCACTTCTCTTAACCACAGCAGACTAGGATGAGCTCTATAATGTCTTAGGTATTTTCCAGTGCATATCTAAGTTATCTACCTTACCTGGAATCAGTTTCTTCAGCTCATACCATATATGAAGGTAAGAAGGTAAAGCCAAAATAGATATGTAACTTAGAAAAACAGTTTAATAGCATCAATAAATTAGGGGAGCTTGAATAGTTTACCTGGTAGGTCTATGGATAAGGGAAGAAGTTAGGTCAAAACAAGATATAGAGAATATAAGGAGATGGAAAATAGACAACCTTGGTTACATTAAGCTAAAAAAAGTAGAAGTTTTACACAAACAAAATCAATGTAATCAAGATGAGAAGAGAATCAAGAGACTTGAGGGGGGATTTTATAGCAAACGTCTTTAAGGACTGATTTCTCAAATATATAGAATATGGAGTCAAATTTAGAAGAATACAAAGCATTCTACAATTGACAAATAGTCAAAGGATACAAACAGGAAATTCTCAAATGAAGACATTAAAACTATATTTTTTCATATAAAAATGCTTCCAAACACTATTAAATAAAGAATTGCAAATTGAAGGAATTCTGAAATATTATCTGATACCTATCAGGCTGGCTAATATGACAAAAACGGAAAATGATCAATATTATGGGGAAGTGAGAAAACTGGGACACTAATGCATAGTAGAGCTGTGAACTGATCCAACATTCTAAATAGCAACTTGGAACCATTCCTAAATGGTCATAAAACTGTGCTTAACTTTTGACCCAACATCATTACTAAGTCAATATCCCAAAGAGACTTAATTTAGAAGAAAAGAACCTACTTATATGACAAACACATATAACAGCACTTTTTGAGGTGTCAAAGAACTCGAAACTGAAGGCATATGCTTCAATTGGGGAATAGCTGAATAAGTTATGTGTATATGATTATAATAGAATACTATGGTGCCATAAGAAATACAAACAAGAAATTTTACCCAAAGAATCCTGGAAAGATTTATATAAAATGATGCTATATCAAGTGAGCAGAACTAGAACAAACAGTAACAACAATAATGTGAATGCTTTAACTAATATTAGAAATAAAAGGATCAAGGATGACTCTGAGACTAATGATAAAAAGGGGTATCTACTGCCATAGAAGGTACCGATGTAGTTGGAATGCAGATTGAAGCAGTTTTTCACTTTATTTGCCCTTTTTTCTCTAGTGTAAGCAATATGTGACTTCTTTCACAACATGATGAATACAGAAATATATTGTATGATAACACATGTGCCATATATATCATATTAGTTGCATTCTGGGATAGGAGGAGGGGAAAAAAGGGAAGGTGAAAGTGTAGATTGCAAAATTTCAGAAATGAATTATTTGTATCAACTTGTAATATGGGAAAAATACATGTGCATGAATTCATAACCAAGAAAGTATTCTATGTGATTCCATTGTATATTAAAATAGTACAATTTTAAATGTAGCACAAAATTTAAATGAATAAAAATGAACCTCCCCTCAGATTTGGATTCATTAAAATAGTCTTTTAATTTTTTCTCTTGCACATTTTAATGTTTGATTTCCTTTAAACTCATATCTGCCCCCATCTTGTTCTCTATTTTTTCTAATTTGATCTTATTATCTTCAGAAAACAGGAAAAGATAGAAAACAGAGGAGAAAGAGTTGATTAGTTTTCTTTTCACTCTGTCATATTACATCAAGCTTCAGGCCTCTCTCTGGTTATTCTTGCTCTGAATATTTCTTGAAGAAAGTCCTTTTTTTGTCCTTGGCATTATTTGTAAGACTCGTCTTATTATGGTCCTTAGCTTTCCTTACCTGTCAGAGAGCTCTATGCCACACTTTTGTATGCACAATGAATATAACAGTCAAATTTCTTTTTTTTTTCTTCTTGCCTACTCAGGAAAGTTTAGCTTCTTGACAGACCCAAAATGAGGTTCACCTTATAGTAGAGATGAGTATAATTGAAAGAAAAAGTATCACCCCTTACAATTAGGGCATTCTGAGGAATCTAAGGGGGAAAAAAGACTAAGCGTAGAGTACACTTATTAGAAAGGAAGTTCACCGGTGGTAACAAAAAAAGGTAATCATTCTATTACTCAACACCCATGTTAGAGGTCATAAGATATGTTTTACTTTCTAAGTCCATTATAATGAAAGAAAGTGAAAAAAAGATTAAAGAATGAGATTCTAGTATCCTGATAATAAACTGTAAATTAAAAATAAAATGCTGCTGATCATAGATGCATTATGTCAATAACAGGAAAATGATAGTTTTCCAGCTCAATTTACTTTGGGAAGCACTTGTATGTATGCTGTGGGAGTATAATCCCAATACCATATTAGAATATGTATCTCTTCACTGCAGCTTGCTTTATCGTGCCTATATATAAACTGTTTCCAGGAACAATGTATGTCTAAACACTTTTTAAAGGAAGAAAAATACATGTTTTAAAACATGATTTCTCTACTTATTTTTATAAGAGAAGGAAAGTTACTAAATGCAGATATAATTCATTATTATATGCAGATATTCATTATTAATATATTAACTAATATATTAATATTATATATTATAATAATATATGATATATGATGTAATAATATATTAATTAATATATTAATATAATATATCAGATAATTCATTATTAAATGCAGATATAATTCAATATTAACTAATGCAATTAATTAATATCCCCTTAGTAGCTATGTACTTATATACATACATTAAGAGAAAATTTTATGGCTCTTGTATAAACCATAATATTACCAATAAGAATTTATTTTTTCAAATCAAAGTTGCCTTTACTGAAGGGCTGATTGTAAAACATCAAAATTAAAGGTCAACTGCTTAGCTATTTACAAAATTTCAATGAGAGATTTCCAGTTATGGAAATATGGTAATGTGGTACAGCAAAAAAATCACTGAACTTTGTTCCAGGAAACCTGGTTTTCTATTCTTTCTATGACTCAATAGTTCAGTGACAATGAGTAATATATAAAAAAGAATGTAACCTCTTTAAATTTACTCAGGCTCTCCAACTACAAAATGTAAAGTTATGTTACTTGTATTATCTACTTTTTAATTTGTTGAGAGGAAGAAGCATGATTAACTTTCAAATCATGAAAATTTGGATTATTATGACTATTTCTACTACTGCAATCCATGATCAAAACCTTACATAGCCCATGTTCAGTCTTGGGAGCTTCCTATAAATCATTCTCTTTGTTTTCATTTGTATTCTTTCGATTCAGAATTTCCCTAATAATACCAAAATTTTACTCATTTTTCTCCTACTCAGGTTTCTCATATACTCTCCAATTTGTTATAAACATAAGGGCTAGCTGTGATTGGTTTAGAGAACTAAAGATTCAGATTATTAACTTATAAAATTGTTGCTCCAGACATTTTCTGACACCTGAATAAAGGATTCTGATGGACAATTCAAAGTCATAACACAGCTGAGAGCAGAATCACCTCACATGTCCTCAACAACTAACTACTGAACAACTCTTGCTTGCTCTGGCCAAATAGATATCTCTCTGTTATGTCTTACATGTTGAATGAATTGCCCAATTTTGTTTCAGTATTGAACATCAATTACCAGGAAACTGACCTGAATCAGATCCCACCCAGAACACTCTGGTAAAATTAGCATTGAAATTTCTATGCATTCATAATAAAGACATATGGAATACAGGGAAAGCTTTCTCTAATAAAATAGGCAAAAATGGAAAGGATTTCTACCGGAATCCATAAACAACCAAGATAATCTCATCCCTGTTTTATTAGCCCTATATCCTCTGCAGTGACATATACATTCTTCCAAACACTTAACACTTTTCTAGGATGGATTAAGTTTCAGGGGAAGTATTCAAATGGATGATTAGGTACTATTCTCATAATTTGATCTGTAAAACCTGTATATATGAAGCAATAGAAGTATCTCCCCCTAGTAATGATTTGTATGCAGGAGAAAAAGACTTAACCTGTATAGCCGGGTATTCAAAAAGCATCTCAAATGGTGAGATGTGTAGCTCTCCCCTGGGCCTATTTCAAAGATAAAATAGTAACAGAGGGAGAATTTCAGGCCATTTTAAATGAGTCTCCATGCACAATTTGCCAGTCATAGTTTTGAGATCTTAATTTATTCTCTCAGCTTGGCCTAAGCTCTGGGGATGATATGGTGCATGGAATTTGGGAGTGATCACCAAACAAGAATATATCTGAGTCAAAATTGAATCAATAAAATTAGTTCCCCTGTCTGAATCAATACATTCATGCATGCCGAATTGAGGAATAATCTCTTTTAAAAGCACCTTGCCAACAAAAACTGCTGTGGCTCAGGAGGTAGGAATGCTTCCAGCCATCTGGTCAATTGATTCACTATGCCTAGACAAAATGTATACTGTCTAGCCTTTAGCATAGTGATAAAGTCAGTTTGAAGGTGTTCAAAAGGTGTGTAAACCAGAGGAAACTCACCAAAATCTTTGCCACAAAAGGCATGCTGATTATATTCTTGACAGGTGGGGCAGGCTGTACACACTTTAGAGGATATAATAATTATACCAGGGGCTATCCATACTCTTTTACCAAAGTCTACAATTCCCTAGGTACCAAAGTGATCATTTTTATGAATAGATAGTCATATTTGGTGAATAAAAACTTCTAGGGAGTAGGGGTTTTCCATCAGATGTCACCCATACTCCCTTTATCTGTTTTGCTTTAAATTTTTGCTTCCATTGTTCCACTTCCTTTTTATTATAGGAAAGGGATAAATTTAAGTCATCACTGGTTGTCAATGTTAAAATTAATTCAGGTCTTTCTAAGGCAGCTTGCTTTACTGCAGTGTCTGTCTGGTGGTTCCCTCTAAAAACAGGGTCAGTTCCACCTGTAAGGGCTGAGAAATGAACCACACCTAGTGCTTCAAGGAGCTAGAGAGCAGAAAGAACTTCTTTAATGATTTCTGCATTTGTGATACATTTTCCAGCTGAGGTTAAAAATTCCCTTTGAAGTCATAGCATACCTACTGCATGACATATTCCAAATGCATATTTTGCATCTATGTAAATTTCTGCCCTCTTATCTTTAGAAATTATATAGCCATACTTTAGAGATATGAGTTCTGCACCTTGAGAACTTATATTTGAGGGCAGTGAAGCTGACAACTCAGTGGCAAATTCTGTGACTACAACAGTTCTAGTGTAGCATATGCCATCCCTCATGAAAGAAGAACCATCAGTGAATAATGCTCAGTCTGGATTATCTAAAGGAGTGCCTAGGAGATTATCTTGAGGCTTTTCAGCCATGGACCCTAAAGATTCACAACTGTGTGTGTTCTCCTGAAATTGGTAAATCAGGAAGCAAGGTTGCAGGATTAAGAACTGTACAGCATTTTAAGGTAATATTTTCATTACCTAACAAGGTTACTTCATACCTAGTATTACATTTATATGGTTGAGACTGAATATTTAAATTTGTGGTCACCACAATCTCTATTTTATTATTAAATATTAATTTATAATTTCATTATTAATAATATTATTAATAATATTATATATAAATATATAATATAATGATAATATAATAAAAATAATATTAATAAATAAAAATATTAAATCTCTATTTAATTTCTAAATCCCAAAATGAATTACTCAAGTAAATGGAATTTATGGTAATTTATTTTTACAATAAGGGAAGATATTAAGGAAGAGAGAAAAGGGGCGAGAGAAAGAGAGAAAGCTCCAGCTTCCTCTGAACCAAGTAGAAATTCTAAGGCACCAGACAGGGGAAATGAGTATCAAGATGATGGGCCTTTCTCAGAGATTCCCACCTCCAGAAAGGGCAAGGAACTAAGTCAGCTTTTACACTCACCATGGTGATTGTTTAAAAGTAAAGCAGTCTAACGTCTCCTGTATGAGCTCCTCCAGGGGTCCAGTTACACAGCCAAGTGTCTTCACTCCAAGTCTGGGTGTCTGTCTTCCAGCCTCTCCTCAAGTGTCTATCTTCCCTCCAGCTCCAAGTGACTATTCTTCACTCCAAGCCCAATTGACTGTCCTCCAGTCCAACTCTGAGTGACTGAATGTTCAATCTAACTCCTTGTGTGTTTCTGTTTCCTCTATTTAAAGACCTTTTTCTCTTGTGTAACCTCCCCTAAATTTTACATCTACCCATAACAGCAGAAGATCCTCTTCAGGACTGTCCACTCAATGTATGAAATGGGTGTTCACACCTTTTGTAGTTAGTTAACACCTTTTTGTAGTTAAAATAAGTAGATCTACTTTACTGAGTTAACACTTTGGGGATTAAAATCTAAAAATAGACAGGGGATTACAATTTAATCTTCATAATAAAGGAAGAGCTAAGTACCTTCATTGTTACAATCAGGGGAGAGCCAAATCCAATCTTCACAGCAATGATTCTTTGATCAGAAAATGCCTGTGTTCTATGTCTTAGCAACAATGCTTTGACTTCATGAGGGCACATTATGGTAAATGGGCATCCCAAGCATAAATCAGCAGATTTAGTTATTAACAAAGCTGTGGCAGCTACACCTGTAAGACATGGTGGTGGTCCTGAAGCAACTGGGTCCAGTTGGGCCAAAGAATAAGTAACATGATGCTGAACAGGTCCCAAAGGTTGTGTTAAAATACCTGAAGCTACCCCTACTCCAGCTCCTTTCAGGAATTACTGAAAGATATGATTCTAAACTCTTTAAAGTATAGGTAATCTGTGTTACAAGATCCTCTGGTGGAAAGAGGGTGAGATGAGGCTAAGAAATAGTCAAAACTTCTTGGTGAAGGGTGTGATGGTCAAAGCTAAATTTTTTATGATGCTATATGCTATATGCCCTGTAAGTGCTGAAAATATTTTAAATGGATTTATACACTCCATGACATTGCAAACAGTTTTTAATTTTCATTCCTGCTACTTGCTTACCTAGATAAAATCTGTAATGCAGCTAACTCTGCTTGTAATTTTGCATCTATGATTTCCTGTGTTCCTAAAGCTTGGGATATATTTTCAGATATTTTGTTAATATGAAAAGCAGTATGAATAGTATTAGTAAGTGCCATTCAAAAAGTGATTGTGGTAGCAATGAATGTTACCAGAGCAATATCTCCTATAATAAGCCATCTTCTGGGAGCCATCAAAGACCACAATGTTTGACACAGTCCACATGACAACTGGGGACTGCAAAGCAACCCCTGGGATGGATGGAATCACCCACTGAACCCCCCCCCCACCAAGTGACTTTCCTTATTAACATCCCCATATTATTGGAATTGCTATGATTATTATTCTTACTTAGCCCCAGGAAAAATAGATGAAAGCAACATGCTTGCAGGGTTACAGGGTTAATACAGATGTGCCACTCTGTCTCCCCAGGACATTACCAGGAGATCCCACTTACAAAATTAAACTAAGGATTCTTATATACCTACTTAGATAGGACCCTCTTTACTAGGCATAAAAACGTCTGGCAAATCTGTGTTCTGAATTCCCTAACCTATATCTGGGTCATGTTGATTCTACCCTCTGATCCTGCACTTAGCAACATTGTTTCATTGACTATCTCCCTAGGCTTCCCGTCTGTTGTTTGGTTCCATGGAAACATTTATGTTGAGAATGAAACTGTGTGCCAAGTAGATGTGTGATCATGAGGATATGAAATAAAGCCAGACCTCAGCCAAGGCAGAGCAGTTTATCCTATGAAACCTGTGCTGTGGGTTAAATGCAAAAGCTGTGTCCCATCCATCATTCCACTGACCCTGTCCCACTCCAAGACCCCATCCCCTGTGGAAGGCTGCCTTCCCCCCCAGCAGCCATCAAATTAATCTCCTAACTCATTTGAAATGATCCACACCTGCCTGCAAAGAGGAAACAGTTGAGTTTGAGTACCAGGGGTTTGAATTATGTACAGGAAGCATGACAAAAAAGGAAATTGCTTCAAAAGAACAATCTGAACCATTGTAGAGACAATGTAGGGGGAATATTGCAATTAATACAGGAATAATTATATGTTTTCACATTATTCTTTGAAAAATACGTGATAATGGAAAAATTGCCATTAAGAATCAAATAAGTACTAGGGACACATGAAGGAAGTGATCAAGTCAGTGATTCACATTGTTTTCTGCTATTTATAAATGGCAAGGATGTAGTGGACACTTGGACTGTAACCACAGAGACACAGGAAAAGTTGGTTGGAGATTCCTCAATTACTGGCACCAGGGCATACTCAGAAAAAGAGTAGCCCTTTAGCCTTATGAGACTAAAGAATAAATACGTTTTCAAAGTAGGACAGGGGTTGTTTACATTGTCAGTGGATTGGTTAAGTCCTAGATTCTGCCTAGTGACAGACAGGGGATTTCCATAAAAGCATCTTGAAGTTACAGAAGCAAAGGGATGTGGTTATGCAAGTATTGTATTTCTGAAGCTGGAGATGTGGGGGATATGGTTATTTCTCACAACAGGGGAGATTTCTAAAATAAGCTTGCACAGACAATCTTCTGGGAAGTAAGGTTGGGCAAATCAATTTCAGGATATCATGCTTTGGTTTGGGACACGGTGCCCTGGTACTTTTTGGAGCCTCTTGAGCGAAACAAGTTCAGGATGTGGTACCTAGAACCTTGGTGCCTCTGTCATAACAAGGACAAGTTTATCCAGGAATAAGGAAGTTGCCAAATATATGAATGATGGGTTTTGCCAATTGAGAACATATGAAGACTCCATCCACCCTTAGGAGTGTACATAGGATGTGAGGAGAATTTTGCAAATGAGCCTGGAATGACCCAATCTGTAACTATAATAGTGTATTTGGAATGGAAAATTTTCTAGAATGAAGGACATAACACCACAAGAAAGAAGGCATGTCCTTTTTTTGAGTCTTTTCTGGACATGGGGGAATACTCTATTGGTGGCTAAGGAGAATGATCATTTAGGGTAGGCTTTATGTAATCATCTGCTAGACATACAGACAAGATAAAGTCAACATCAGATTCTGTTTTAAGGAGATTATGATAAACAGTGATACAACCTGTAATTGCTTCATGCAATGAAAAATAAATTGGGAAATCTGTGGTTAATGCAGTAAAATTTTAGGGATGTGCTACAAGGAATAGATCTCCTAAAGAAAGTCTGGAAATAATGAACAGTTTGTATGCACAGTTGGTGATTGATGATGCCATGAAACAAGATGTGCAATAGGTGGGCCTGGATGAGAAGCCTAAAAAGCTTCATTTGCATCTGCAGACATATTAATATTTCCCACAACATAAGGTGCCTGACTAGTTATTAGTACAGTCATAAGTAGAACCATTAATGAGAGATCAATTCTTCTTGGACAACTATGAAAACCTCTGCTTGCTGGTTCAGTCTTTTTTGCCAACCACAGGTAGGTACAGTATCTGCTCAAGCTCAGTGAGGAGATGGATGTGGAGCTGTTCCCAGGAGAAGCTGATGTGTATTGTTTTATAGCTGTTCCATGATACTGCCTTATTGATCCTTCTGGTATCTATGCGATATCTGGAAAAGCAAACAGAGCTCTCTCCCAGAACTTGGTGGGAATATTGGCATTTGTTAACATTTTTACAATTTTTGTAACTATTTTTGTAATATTTTGTAAAATCTTATAATATCTGCTCATTTTCCCTTTTTTGTTTTAAGCAGAGAGATCTGCATATGTTGAATAATTTTATAGTACTTAAAATCTTATTCAGTTACACTGTACGGAGCATGCATTGAAATTTCAGTTGGCACAATTTCTTAAGCAATTATGCAGTTGAATAATCAATGAAGTTTGTACAAAGCTCTGAATTATTGCTTTCTAGGTAACCATCTAAGAATTGTTTGACAAGTTTTCCTGGATTACATTCACAATCATTCTTGACTCTTAAGAGCAAATACTTCAATATTTAAACTTTTTATATCATCCAATTTGGGGATTAAATCATCCTTTTTCTGTTTTTATCAATACTGCATTTCTCTCCTTGTGGCCAGTGAAGAATGAAAGGAAAACTTTTTTGACAGATTTATTTGTTCAACTCTCTTAGCAGAGAGTAAAAATTCTTTTTTATATTCGTTTAAATAAGGTTTAAGAAACTCAAAATTGCTAATATTGTTTCTTGAATTTTTTAAATACAGTCTCTTGTCAGTCACTTTCACCTTTGTGTAATTTGAATCTGTTATCCTAAAAACTACAATTCTCAATGCCCTGCTCACTTCCTGTCCTGCTGTCCTGATGTAGACAGGATATAAATTGGGTGTAGCCCTGTCTCTCGGGCTTTTTCATGCCTGTCATGGCTTCGGTGGAGCATGGATTTTTGTGCAGGTAGAAAAAACTTAATCACTTGGTTCTATTTTGTTAGATAATAAATTTTATAAAATATAATACTTGAAGTATTGGACAATTAATTTAACTTTTATACCCTTCCAGAACGGGTGAAAGTGAGAACAAGAGAAAGAACCTCTTTTAATCTGAGGCTTAATTTTCCCAAGATGAAATCCACCCATTGAGTACAATTAGTAATATAAGGCTGAGACAGACACACAAGACAAACATAAAACACAAGTCTCATCTGGTCTATTTTTTCCTTTTAAAATAATTTTCACTATTTTTTAAAGTGATTTTTAATATGAGAGAGGCACTCAAGGGGAATTTTAAGTCCAGTTAGGTCTTTATTACCCAAGTCATATATTTAAATAAATCATCATTCTACAATTACTAAATAAGAAGTTAACACTACTATAATTGCTACTACTGGATTATTTAAAGCAAAGGACTTGATTAATGAGTCTTTTAATTATTTACTTTGTTTGAATAATTGTATTCTGAGGTCTAATTGATTACTTTCCAGATTTATGTCCAAGGGAGTTACATACATATTTTCTGGAGCTATTAGTGAGATTTTTCAGGGTAAAGGTGGAAATATTTACATGGCCTTTTATTGCAGAATCTAATTAGTCAGATCTGTTTTACATTTTTTTCATAATGTCCCTCTCATTCACATTTGAAGCAAACTATTGATCTTTTTTATAGTTTCCTTATATCCTGGTATAACTCTACTTCACTGGGTTCCATCAAAAATGGGAAATTTCTGCCAAGCAGTTAGTGCAATCATATTTATCTGCTAATAAGCTTGCAAATCATATGCTATTTGACTCCAGACTGGGGAATAAATTCCCTGACCTACAAGCATATCGAAATTAATTTCCAACTGAGTGGTTCTGTTTTTCTCTGCTTGATCACAAGCTTTATCTATATAGCTATACCTCCATATTTGATAATTTCCTACTGGCAAACAAATTCTTTCTATAACTCTCCAAACTTCTGGAGGAAGGATATGATTTGAAAATTTTTCTACTAGCACCAGAGTAAGGGGTGCAATGAGGCCAAATAAGATTGAAGCCTGCTTTAATGCTCTCAATTCAAGAAATATTACCAATTTTTGCATGTGGGCATTTGGCACCTGTGCAGACCAAAAAGAAGAAGCTGATGGATTGGATATGGAGAGGTTCTGCTTGACATGTTCATCTGGGTAAGGTGCTTGCAAAAGGAGATTTGCATTTAGGGGGATAATGAAACAAGTTTTGCTGATTTACTTTAGGATTTAAACTAGATGCCTGAGGATGAGAAACACCAGATTCCAGGAGCCTTTCAAGAGGGCTAGCATTTGACGCTCCTGTGGGCATTGAGTTGGAGAAAGCAGTAGCAATGGTGGGCCAGGGGGCTAAACAAATCTTTATCGAGCTCCATAGTAAGTAGTGATTTCTAATTCTCTCTCCAACTTCTTGCAAATTTATACCTTCCATAGAGTCTCCTGCACAATTATTTATTAATTATAAATAAATAATAATTATATTTATATATTTAATATATTATATATTATATAAATAAATAATAAATATATAATAAATAATTTATTAATTAATTGTGCATTGCTAACTGTACTATCATTTGGTTGTAGCATAAGTCTCAGTATTTGCACAAGTAATTCTTACTCTTTTGACTTACTCTGTTCATATCCTATTTTTGATTGTGTATTTCTCCTTGTCTTCTATTTAATTTCCCTATTTTTGTGGGATGAGGTCTTTTTACTGGAATTTCCCCTACTAAATTTCCCCTACCTTTTTAGGTGGAGAAGGGATTTCTTACCCATATTCCCTGTGAACTTTAGATTTACTCCACCCTGCTTAGTCTAGCAGAATGGGAATGTCTACACCCCTACTTAAGGATTAAGTATTGAGAAGGATGGCCTATGACAGACATGTGCTAGCAAATGACCAATCAGAAAAAACTGACACACCCCTGGGCTGTCCTTTGGTACGTGTGAGACACAGGAAAGTGATGTAAAGTGATGTTCGTTTCACTTCCTCTTGGTCTCTTTGTGCAGAGAGGTGGCTCTGGAGGCAGTGTGGTGAGCCTCTTGGTATCTTGGCATGGTGGCAGCTATTGTCCAGGTTTGGTGGTGAGAGTCCTTGGTACATTATTAGGGGAAGCTTAGTAACCTAGTTCAGGTGAGGCATCTTTTCTGAGCTTTCTCAGAGTTTATGCTGATTCTTTTATCCTTTACCTTCTAAAACACTATCCTCTTAGGAAAGCCTCTAATCTTCTGAAAAGACCTCGTGGCAGAGGTCTTAAACTCCCCCTGGTACAGGCCAGGTGGGAGAAATCCTATACCCTTTCCTTATACCTTCTCCTTAATTTTTTCCCTCTATATTAATTAAACCACCATAAAATTTCCAAACTGACTTGGGTATTTTATTTGGGATATTCTCTGGTGACCAATTAAATTTAGATTAAGTCACAACCCTAAAATTTCCCCTTACATCCCTTTTCCCATCTTTAAGTGTCCCTGGTGATGACTCTATCTGATAAGGCCAGGGCTCAGCCAGTGAAACCCTGAAAGTCTCTGGGGGTCCTATGAGGATCCTTTGAAGTCCTTGTTAGGGTAAGGAGGTGGCAAGGATTATTAGAAAGATAGAGAAATCAAAAGGACCAATGACACAGATAGTATTCAATGGCATCAGTAGCATCAATAGCAGCTTTATTGAGGGAGGCTATGATATTTATAAGAATCTGGGTTGCTACACAAATATACACATCCATATGATTACAGGCAATATTTTCATAGTAACAGCTAGTCAATCACAGAGTTTCTTGAAGAGGACAACGCATCCTGTCAAGAAATTGATACATAAGGAAGAAAATATACCAAAGATGATGCCTCTTCTGCAGGTTTTTCCAGGGTTATAGTACACAAAACTGTCCTAGGTTCATGTTTTGATCACTCAGGCTTATTCAATGTAGTTAGTCCTATTCAATGTACTTTACTTAGGGGTCCAATAACTTGGAGGCCTATCAATTTCCCCTTTTGCATTCTAAAAATCCCAACACTTATCAGGTTCCTTTGCTGCTATATTGGCCAATCTACTAGGTATAAGGTGGTACCTAAGACTTGGTTTTGTTTACATTTCTCTAATCAGTGGAGATTTGGAACACTTGTTTATGTGATTATTGATCGTTTTGATTTCTTGATCTGAGAACTGCAATTAATATTGCTTAAAGAAAACCTGAGAGTTTTATTATAACATTTTCCCCCAGTTTGTTGCTTTCCTTCAAATTTTGGCTTCATTGGTTTTGTTTGTACAAAAAATTTTAATTTGATGTAATCAAAATAATTCATTTTTGTAAGGTTTAAATGGTAGGAGTTTGACAAAAGAGAGAAGAGCAGTTTGATAAAAACTGTTTAATTTAGTTGAAGTATAGTTAGAAAATAGAAAGGAGGAAAGAGAGATTATTATTCTAATACCATATGACTATACTTAAATTCCTCATACTAGCTAAAATTTCTAAAACCCTACTTCTGTTTTCAAAGGACAGATGCATCTGTCTGACACACCAGACCTACTCCGCTCTATCTAGAAATTGATTCACTAATTACCTATCTTTCTAATAAATAAACAGCCACCACCCATGGCCTCCTTAAATAAAGTTTTATCCTCCAACTGTCAATAGTAAACCTACCAGTCACCCCTTGCCTCAGAGATAGACTCCTGTTCCCTCAACGTCCAGAGGTAAAGAGTCTCAAACTCCCAACTGTCCCTCCCTTTCATTCCCTCATCTCCTAGGTAATGGAATCTTCAGTTCTGGCTAACTGGCACCTGGTTCTCCTCTACTTAGAAATCTTTCTGCTTTCTTGCCTCTTAAAAAGAAAGAGGAAGAGATTGAGGAAAATCCCTTTAACATATCCCCGCTGAGATCCTTTCCAGGCTCCCCAATGGATCTTTCAGACAAAACTATCTTATGCTCTATATTAGGAACAGGGAGACGTAAAGTGAGGAAGAGAAAAGAAGAAAGCAAATCAAATCTTGCAATATGCCAGTCTCAGATTATATACAATTACAAATATTTACAGTTATTATGCACAAAAATATACAAGAACATCATATACAAGAATATTATATTAATATAATATCCCCCCCGAGGCAGGTGTTGATCAACACTTATAACACTTTAACACTTTATCATGTACCTATCATTCAGTTATTTTAACTTTTTCTATAATCCTATAAATGTATAATAATAATAATAACCTCTAACCAGAAATTATATAATAAAATATAAATTATACACTTACCTGTTTGCTATTACTCATTCTATTTCAAAATTAAACCTTTAAGTACAAGAAAATCAAACCTTTTATTGAAAAAATATAAGTTCAGGAATTCAATGTCATTGATGCCTGTAGTCAATCATTTCCTAAAGAAAGTACTTTTTTTCACATGAGAGCAATGGATCCATGAGGTCTTTTCTCCTATTTTTATCACTGTTGGGGTTGTTAACAATACTGGAATGGACCTTCCCAGGTTGGCTGTGTTGTTCCTATGCACTGGAAGTTCTTTACATATACTGTATCTTCTGGATTTAAGTCATGTAGAGAAAAATCTATAGGTTCAGCTTTCACCCTCACTCCTGAATCCTGAAGTTTTCATGTCTTGATTTGCAGATCTTGTATATATAAGGCAATAGCAGTATCTCCTCCTAGCAATGATGCATATACAGGATTAAACAGTTTAGCATGAATTGGTAGATGACCAAACACTGTTTCAAATGGTGAGATGTGTAGATCTCCTCTTGGCCTGCTTTGAAGGTAGAATAACACTTAAAGTAGAGCTTCAGGCCATTTTAAATGAGTCTCAGTGCATAGTTTTCTAATCATAGTTTTCAATTCGCTGTTCATCCTTTAGACTTACCCTCAGCTCTGTGGGTGTACATGAAACTTTGGTGTTATTCCTAAACATGGATATATTTTTGACAAAACCAAATCAGTAAAATGATCTTCCATGTCTGAATCAATCTGTGCCAGCTGGCCAAAATGAGATATGATTCCTCTTAAAAGCACTTTGACAACAAATGCTGCTGTTGCTCTTGCAGTTGGAAACACTTCAACCATCTGGTTAGTTGATCTACAATAACGAAGCAAAATTTGTAATGTACAGATTTTGGCATTGTAATGAAATTTGGAGATGTTTAAAAGCTGTGTAAACCAAAGGACATCCATCAAAAGCTTTTCTGTGATAGATATGCTTGTTATATGCTTGGCAGTTCTGGCAGGCTACAAACACATTAGAGGCTATGTTAGTTATGTCAGGAGCTATCCATATGCTTTTCACAGAGCCTATAATGCCTTGGGTTCCAAAATGATTGTTTTTATGGATGGATTGACAGATATAATGATAAAAAGTTCTAGGAAGTATTGGTTTTCCTTCAGATGCCATTCATACACCATTAACCTGTTTTGTCTTGAAGTTTTGTTTCCATTTTAAAATTTCTTTTTTATTATACAAAAGGGATAAATTGAGTCATTGATAATTGCTAAATTTAAGATTAATCCAGGACCTTCTATGTCAGTGAGTTTTGCAGCAGCATCTGCCCTGTGGTTTCCTCTAGAGACAGGTTTAGTTCCACCTGTTTGGGCAGAGCAATGTACAACAGTCATGGTTTCAAGTAGTTGGATAGCAGAAAGAACCTCATTGATGATTTTAGCATTTGTGTTAATTTTGCCAGTTTATGTTAATAACCACCTTTGAAGATAAAGAGTACCAACAATGTGACATATTCTGAAGGTATATCTCAAATCAGTGTAGATTGTCATTTTCTTGTCTCTTGCGATTACACTGGCTTTTTTCAACACTATTAATTCTGCACCTTGAGTACTTATATTTGATGGTAGTGAAGATGACCACAGAGTGATAAATTCTGTGACTACAACTGCTCCAGTATACCACATACTGGCAGTTAACAGGCTGGTTTGTTCCTTAGAAAAAACTAGCAGTGAGGGCCATACATAGGGAAAAGCTTCCACTCCCTCTGGGGGAGTTGGGGGTAGGGGGGACCATCTCTGCTCCACCCCAACAGAATTCTGTCTCGAAGCCAAAACACTGGAGAAAGTTACTGTGCTCAGCTCAGCTGTTTGTTATTAGAAAGAGTGATTGTTAAGCTGAAATAAAAAAAATTTTAGCCTTGTTTTGCTCCTGGAAGTCTACTTTCTCTTTTCTCCAAGCACTACAGTGTCTCTAGAATTAACTTAAGTGAGAAGTGAAACTTGAAGAGATCAGTCAGGAAGAGCAGCATTAAAGAAACAAAAAAAAAATCTGGACTGTTTTTACATTAAGAGGTGTTTAGAGTCCAAATAGGCTAAAAATATGATTTATAAGACCTCTTTTTGCCCTAGGCCAACTCATAAAGTGGCATTTTTGCCCAGAGAAAGGAGCATGTGGTCAGAAGCACATGGTGCTAGTGTTTTACTCTTAGGGGGAAGGCAGCTGCCTCCCACTGTCCCTCCTACCCTCCAGCAAAAGATTTCCTTGCCTGCCCACCACCCCAAAAGTTAGATAAAGGTGTTACATCCTTAAAAGGGTCACACCTGACCCTAACCCCTAGCCAGTAGTGCCATCTACTGACAAAAACCAGAATAGCAATTTAATAATTACATTTAAAACATTAAAGGATTTCAGAATTTTTAATAGTGATTTAAACATGATAGGACAACCACTTAGAATGATTTTTATGGAATTTCCCAAGCTGGATCAGCACTGTTTTTTCAGTATTTAAAATGGCTCATAATCCCAGAGAACATATCATAGTGGATATACTTAGCACTATTCCTCGGTATGATTATGATAGTAGGATATGGGGTATTTTATCTATCTCTCTCTCCAGAGAAACTTGACAAAAAACCTAAACAATTTAGAGATACAAATAAGAGATTCAACTCAGCTTTACCCTGTACAATGCATTTCATGTCCAGCCCAACCAATTATCCCTTCTACTACTCAACAAATTGTGAAACTAAAAGTTCAGCTTGAATATAACTCAAGTGACATTTATAATCAACTGGAAAAGAAATTGAAGTGATTAAAGTAGGCAATGAGGAAACTAAACTATCACTCTTTGCAGATGATATGATGGTTTAATAACAGATTCCTAGAAAATCAAGTACAAGGCTAGTGGAAATAATCAACAACTTTAGCAAACTTTCAAGGTACAAAATAAACCCATATAAATCATCAGCACTTCAATATGTTTCCAACAAAACTCAGCAGCAAGATGTATGAAAGAAAATAGGGAACCAACAGGAGCTGGATTGTTGGGAAGGCCTAGGTGGATGGGAGATGAGAAACACCCACCTAGGGACCTTCTCAGGGCCAGTAAAGCACAAAACACTTGGGCTTTAGAAAAACAAGTTTATTTGACAGTTGGAGTAAGGGAAACTTGTAGCACACTAAAATCTAGACTGTACCCAGGTTCTACACCTGCAAAGGAGAGCCCTTTTTTCTTCTATAGGCCCTGTTTGCCCACTTAAGAGCCAGAATATAAGGGGTAAAAATAAAAGGTTAGACAAAATTTATAAGAGTGTGGTCACCAGGAATTATTACTCAGTTCCAAATGATTTTTATGTGGTTAGAGTTAGGCTTTTTCTTAGCTGCTTGCTCATTTTCCCTATCTAATTATACCTTGGTAATTTTCTGGCTCTTCTTGTTTTCCTGCCAGGGCTTTGGTGGAGCAGGCTTTTTTTTTTAACTAGACAAGGAGAACTTAGCTATGAGATCCTGTTCTGATAGGCCTGGTACGTGGACTAAATTTGAAAATCTTAACAAGAAGATAGCAAAAATCCCACCCAGTTTATGGATAGACTTATTGAGCTGGGAGGTAGATATATTGATCTTGATCTTGATAGGGAATGGGACCTTAGACAAATCAGAATACAATTTGTGAAAAACAGTTGTAAGGTAGTTGGGAATTATTTTATGACTAGCTGTCCAAAATGGCCTACTATAGACCTTGATGAATTGAAAAGAGTGACAGTTTATACTTTTGAGGGACATAAGGAAAAGTAGAAGAAAAGGATTTATTTAGTGGAAGCATTAAGGAAGGAAATAAAGGAATTGACTTCTGAACAGGGTGATAAGGATAAGAATTCTACTTTAGTAGAGATATTAAGGAAGGAAATTAAAGAATTAACTGAAACAGTTGGAAAGGTAAAGCAAGGAGAGATCATTGCTCCCTTAAATGAATCCACAAAACCAGCACTAACATATTACTTTTGTGGAAAGGTTGGTCATGAAATTATGAATTGTAGGAAGAGAAATCAGGAAAAGAGGAATAGAATTTTCAGGAATAATGATGGTAATAGAAGGAATAGTTATTCCATCGAGGAAAATCAAAACTCACATCCAAACACCTGTACTCAATGCAGGAACTCCCCTCAGTATTGGGGACCCCAGAGGTGTGAACAAAGAAGTTTTGATGAATGATGGTACTTGTGAGGGGAAGGAACCTCAAAGAGTCTGGAGATAAATTTTAAGCCTTTTCAGACCTCATTGCCTTATTGATGTTAACTGTTTCAGTTTGTTCCCCTCCCCAGAATGAAGTCTCTATAACGCAATTCTGCATACATGGTGTATGTAATTTACTGTTAACTCATTTGTAATATGCATACCCCAAATGCTTTCGACTATGGAAACCTGCAATTTATTGATAAATGTTATGGAATTTTGTTTAATGATTATGTCTGATTCCAAGAGAAGGTAACAAATGAGCCACTATATAGTGCCAAGTAGCATGAGGTCAAAAAGGACAAAAACCAATCCAGGGAGGATTGTTGAACTTCTATGCCAATACAAAAGGACTTGAACCTAGTGTGAGAATCGAGGTTGAGGTGCTAGACATATGTTAAGATGCAGGACTTCCTTGAACCACACGCCATGTGCAATATTCTGTCAAGTACCTCAGGTTGGCTATCATCCTGGCTCCCCCTATCTCTGACAGTGAAGATACAATCAGAACAGGGATTGATTTTTCCTATTTGCTGCTGAAACTTAGTCCTTTCTCTCTTACAGCTTGGCAAGTTTTCTGTAGTCCTGACTGCAAATGGGTAAAATTCTTTATTGAAGCTATTGTCCTACAGGTTTGTGGGACATAAGTCACTTTAATAGAACCTTTCTGTGATTCAAGAACCTGTTACAGCTTTGTTTTTAATCAGAATATTCATAGATGTAAAATTTTTATTTTATTTTTTATCATTTCCATACTTACTATTTTTATACAGAATTTCATTTTTTACTCTTTTATTTGGGATTTTGGGGGGTAGTTTGTCTTTTTTTTGTTTTGACAATTATTTCATATACCTCCTAATTCAGTCATGTATCCCAGTGTGATTCTGGTGTTTGTCAACACCCTCCTCAGGGGGGATTGTGTAATTATCCTAAAAATTCAAGATTTAAAACTTTTTGGAAAATTTTCAGGAAAAAAACTTGCCAACATCCTGAATCAAGAAAGTGGATCCTTTTGGATAAGGTGCTGTAAAGATGCCTGAAGAAGCCACACACTGCATCAAAAGATCCAGAATGAACTTTGGGATATAGTGAACTGAATTGAAGGGAATTAAACATACTTATTCTGAATGTAAACTTTTATGCCAAAGGGAACTGGCCCCTAATTGGCATTTTGTCAATGTATCTATCAATCAGTTTTTGTATTTTACTCCCATCTCTAACTATTGTAACTCCTTCTTAGAAAAATGTAATATTGTATGTACTTTAAGCTAGAATGTATTTAGGTATAAGATAGTTATATTTAAATGATCCACTGGGGAGACAGGTCTCCCAAAGGATCACAGGGGGAATGGTGTCAAGGAAGTTTATCCCCTCCCCATCCTGAGGAGCTTTACTTATCTATCAAACATTCCTGAGATAACACAGTTGCTCCAGTTTGACATCTCTCTACTTACTGTGTGTCAATAAACATCAAGGTTTGGGGCTTCTGAGTGGGAGAATCAAGAGAGAATTGGGAGAGAACCAAGAAGAGACCAGAGGAGGCAGGTGATGAGGGGAAGGAGAGAAGAGACATGCAGGCTGGGGGCCATGAGGTCAAGTTACTTAGGAGTGACTACCTACCCTTCCAATAAACTTTATAAAATATATATCTGGGTAGAAATATTTCCAATTCTTAAGCTTCCCAAATCAAGAAAGTGAACTATTTGGAGAAGGCACCATGGAGATGCCTGCAGAAACCTCACACTGTACCAAAAGATCTAGAAGGAACTTTGAGATGTAGTGAAAATGAAGTTTGGGGGCTTGAACATATTTATTTTGAATGTACATTCGTAAGCCAAAGGGGACTGCTCTCTAATTGGGCTTTTGTCAATGTGCCTAGCAATTGTTGGTTTTCTTATCTTTTTCTTTTATTTTTCATTTATCCTCAAACTATTGTAATTTCCCCTTAAAAAGTATAATGTTGTATGTACTCCTGGTTATAGATATTTTAGAGCTGTAAATTGGTTATGTGTACTGATTCCATAGGGAAACTTGACATGTAAATCTAGGAGATTTCTACATGCCCATTTTCCATGGGAATCACAGGGAGGATTATGTAATTAGAATTTGTTACACTAAAAACTACATACCCCACTCTCCTCATATTATGTGCTGATGTAGGGAGGTTATAAATTTTGTGTAGTCCCCTCTCTCACATTCGCTTGATCTGATCTGTTTGGTAGAGGTGGCATGAGGTGAAAACCAGGAGACTATTGCTCACATGGTCTTAATTTTGTCAGATAATTATGGTTTTTTACTTCTATTTCCTTTCTATTCCTTCTACTTCAAATGATTATTGATACACTTTATAGATATACTACTTGGAGTGTTGGACATTAATTTAAATCCTACATTTACCCTCTTAAATTCCAGTCCTTGCTTGATGTTATTCTCAGCTTACTTTCTGGGTTTTAGCACTGAGAGCTCTGGGAGTCCCCTCCTCCTACTGATTCAATTGAACCTTGAAATGCTGATGTGTTAAGGACTTCTCTCAGACTTGGACATAAGGTTTTGATTTCACTCTGAACTTGATGAGATCAGGTGCTGATCAAATTGTAGCCCAAGGCTTAGGCTCAATTTGTTGGTCTCATGTATTTAATCCAATCAGGCACACCCTTGATTGCCCTGTTCTGGAGCTCCACCCTTAGTTTTGGGCAAAAATTTTTTTGGGAGGGGAGGTCTATGAACTTCATCATCACTCCAAGTCTGACCTTATCTCAAGTCCAGACTTAGATTCCTGGCTTTGCTTTGAGTCCACATGGATCAGCCCACTTCAATCCAGATTGCCCTGGTAAGGAACTTTGGACTTCTCCACAGGTTTGAAATTTCAAAGGGTGTTGGCTGGCTTGTGCCACTAATTGTGCAGACAGAATCTTGGAGTTTGAATATTGGCTTTGGCTTAGGTTCCAAATTTGTTACAGCAGATGTGGGTTGGAGAGGGGTCACTTGCTCTTGGCTTGCTCTTTCCTCCTTGCTACAGTTTCTTGCTGACTTTTCTCTCCTCTTACCCTAGTGTCCCAGATGTTCTTTCCCTCCCTTTTCAGTTTTTCTTTTCTTGAAAGTTGTTTCACTCTGTCTCCTTGTTGGTTCTTTCACTTCTGTATTTGTTTTGTGGTGATATTTTTATCTTGGTGGGAGAGGATTCTTGTGGTGACATGGAGCTGTTCTGGTTCACTCCACCATCTTTTCTCCACCCTTGAAACTTCTCTCATTTCTTAAAGCCAATCTGTTAGAAAGTTCTGTGGATTTTACCTTTATAACATCTCTCATATTCACCTTCCCCCTTGATTCTAATGCCACCTTGATGTAAGACTGAATTAACTCATATATGGACTATTTCAGTAGTCTGCTAGTTGATCTCACTGCCTCAAGTCCCTTTCTATTCAAGTATAGCTTCCACTCAGCTGTCAAATTACTATTACTAAAACTCTGATCTGACCATATCATCCTACTTCCATTTAATAAATGCTCTAAATTCCTATGACTTCCTGTATGAATTAAATATAACTCTCATTTATTATTCAAAACCCTTCAGAACTTAGCCCCCACTTTTCTTTTCTTCTTATATTTTGTTTCTTCCTTTTATCCCCTCACACTTTGGATAATATAATTTCAGATAATTTATGTAGCAAATTTTTATTACATATAATTGGTAAATTAAAATATTTTTATGAAAAAATTTAAAAATGAATGCTAGTTGAATGATTAGATTCTTGAGAAGTCTCATGACTAAAACATGCATCTTCCTAGGTTACTCTTTCTACCTCAATTAAAGGACTTTATTATAACTACTTTGGCAGTTCTGCTAGCAGGAGCTCTTTCTTCCAGATTCAACTCCACAGGCATCTTAGTTGCAGAGGATTCATTTAAAACCCATAGAGACATATTCAATGGACCATTTCCTTGGCACTCTCCCCCCTTCAAGACAAAGTCACTTTATTACTGGAAACTAATAGAGTCAACAGAAAATACCCATTTGAGACCTGAAAGCACCTAGTCAGAAGCTACCTCATGTGATTAAGTATTCTTTTTTCTCTCCTTTCCATTTTTCTATTAGATTTCTTTTAACTCTTGTTCCTGAGTCAGTTATAGAATTTCCCCTTGCTGTTTTCCCCAGAGAATTCTAGTGGTTCCTGATGAGTGAGGTCACTTTTTAAAGTTGGCAATTGTATGCAAAGATTCTAAATAAAATACTAACTTGGAGACTACAACATTATGCCACAAAGATTATATACAATGTGACCAGAAAGGATTTATACCCAGAATGCAAGGATGGCATAACATAAGAAAAACTATTAGCCTAATTGATAATATCAATAACAAAAATAATAACCTTATGATTATATCAATAGATGCAGAAAAATCCTTTGACAAAATACAACTCATTCCTATTTGAAAACAACAACAACACTAGAAAGCATGAGTATAAGTGGATTTTTTCTTAAACTGATATGAAGCATCTACCTAAAACCATCAGAAGTATTATTTGTAATTGGGAAAATTTAGAAACATTCCCAATAAGATTAGAAGTGAAACATGGATGCTGTTATCACCAATATTATTTAACATGGTTTTTAAAATGCTAGCAATAGCAATAAGAGCAGGAAAAGAAGTTGAAGGAATCAGACTGGTTAAATAAATAGTAAAACTATTTCTTTGCAGAAGACATGATGATATATGTGGAAATTCCTAGAGTTGACAAGTATTTTTAAATAATTCATAAGGCAAAGAAAAATAGAGTCAGGATGAATTTTATTTAAACGAAAAATCATATCAAAAAAATTTGTGTCCAATGACACACTTTGTACTTATAGTGTTAATAAGGCTTCAGAGACTGAAATTAATCTTTTTTTTCCTTTTCAACTTTCTGAAAAATCTTATGGGAGAACCTTACTCTTTCTCTATTACTTTAAATAAATCTTGATTAATGATATTATGATTAAATGTTTTTTTGTATTCCAAGATTTGGGTTTGAAATTTTTTTTAGAAAATTTTCAAATAATGATCTCTATGCTACATAGGTTTTATCTTAATATAATTTTCTTGATTTTGCAACATTGAATATCTTTAATAAATTAATGTTCACTCATGATATAAACAATATACTCACACACCAATAGTTGCACTATAGCATATACTCCAATAGACCTCAGAGATCATCACTGTGGGTATTTATTTCATCACAATTCTATTAATTCCTGTCCTAACTGGTTTAGTCAAAGTGGGCCTCCAAATAAACTCTATCTCCTGTCTCCATGCCTAGACTATACTCTTTCCTTACTTCTACCTCTTACAATCACAAATTTCCTTAAAAGCACAGCTCATGAACTATTGTCTACAAAAGGACATACTTCATCCTTCAGGTTCCAGACACTTCCAGTACAGTTTTTTATAATTATTTCCTTATGTTTTAATATATATACACTTACAGTTTATACCTTTTATATTTACTATTTTAAATACTCTTATATTCACTAGAAAATTGATTAATGTTTTTTAGTTCTCACAACCTGGACCAGGGTTTCACACAAATTTAGCCTCTATAAACATCTGTTGATTAGATATTGAACAATAAAGTTGACAATCCATCTATGCATAATTATTATGTATTATACTTTTGTAATCATACTGTCACATACATGGTCCATAATTTGGGTACAAAATTGGCACAATAAATCTACTCAGAAGTCTGGGGACCATCCTCAATTTCCCATAATTTGTGTCAAATAGAATAGCATAGTGAACTTAAATATAAAAATAGATACAGATAATATATTGCTGAACATATGCACTAAACCTGTATATCTATTTCCATGCACAAACATGCATTTGTATTCATGCACTTAGATAGAATGTAATGTACAAAGATTAAAAGCTGATTTCTGATGAATTCTTTTTCAAAGAAGAAATTTAGATTAGATATTTATTTTTGGTTAAAATGTACTCTATAAAATATTTACCTATACTTAGAGATCAGTTGTATAGAGATCCTCTCTATACAACTCATTTGGACACTTATACTGCTTTATGCTTTCATACGGGTAGGCAATCAGCAGTTAATGAAGCCATAAGTTCTTTGAAGCCAAGGACCATTTTTATATTGTTTTGTAACACTCACTTCCACGATTCTGGAGAGATACGTGACAAAGAGCTGAATTGAAATACATCTTTCAGAGTTATTTCATGCAAAAAAGGCCTTACCTGGGCATTTAAGTGAGTTGCAATCTCCTTGGAAAATGTGGCATAATTTATGAAAACAGCGACTTTGGGAATGTTTCTCAACTGTAGCAGCTGCAGCTATGGCTGGAGGTGCATTACAGTAATTATAGGCTCTGACTAGTAGTGATAGTTCTTGAGTCACATGGGAGATTGGTCACATCACCCACCCAGGCCATCTGCACAATGATGGGGGCCACAGACACTAGAGGCCTGCTAATAGCAAATAAGATTTTGCTAATAATAGCATTTTGGTTTGATCTCCTTCACTCCGGGCACTTTCAGAATATGCAAACCTAAAAGCTCTTGGCTTCTTAAAAACCTGCTGCCTTTTTCTCTGTGCCACTCTTACACATCATTGTTCCTGTTTGAGCATTTGTGAGTAATTCTTTGCCTTTTAAATGGCTGCATATGGAAGAAAATTATATTCGCAATTCTTTTTTTATTAAACGCTTACCTTCCATCTTGGAGTCAATACTGGCTCCAAGGCAGAAGAGTGGTAAGGGTTAGGCAATGGGGGTTAAGTGACTTGCCCAGGGTCACACAGCTGGGAAGTGTCTGAGGCCAGATTTGAACCTAGGACCTCCCCTCTCTAGGCCGGGCTCTCAATCCATTGAGCCACCCAGCTGCCCCCATATTCACAATTCTTAATCAAAGAAGAACTGTGTTTTTTGCTATGATTACAGAGGTGGCACGAACAGGCCAAAGCAGAAACTGTGACCATGAAAAATATGGTTTTCAAGACTGTGAATTGCCAAAACTGTAAAGATAATTTCAGTGTTTTGATTTTTATCAAAAATAAGTGGTCGCCATGGGAAAAATTCCCAAATATGAAATACCCAAGTCAGCAGGGTTTTATGGAGATTATAATTAATACGAATGAAGGAATTAAGGGAAGGGAGAGAGACAGAGTAAGAGGAAATAGTAGGAAGGGCCTAGGCCATCTGGCTAGAGATTCTAGTCAGTCTTTTACCCACTCACCACAAGATTTTGACCCAAGCAAAACTCCAACTAAGTTCAGAGAGCCAGCTCCTCCACACTAACTCCAAAACTCCAACTACCTCAAATTCAGTAAGTCCCTTCCTTTTAAAGAAATTTTCTCTCATATCACTTCCCCTAAATTTTCACATCTACCAATCACAGTGGACGCTTTTCCCAGGACTGCCCATTTTTAGTTCTCACCACTCGTTGGTTCTCATCTTCTCTGGGTAGACTAAAACTTCATACCTCTTTTGTTAAGCTTGCCTTTTGTAAGTTACTTGACCTTTTAGTGATTAATCTAACCTTTATAGATACTTAGCACCCTTTTGTATTAGATCTAAAAATAGACCTAGCTTAAGTTTTAGCTTCACTAAAAGTATGAGTTAGGGACTTTTCATTGTTCAGTAAGGAATTTTACAACTTCAACTTCCCCTAAAGTATGCCTAAGTATGGGTGGAGTAATGTTAAAATTCCCAATACATTCCTGATCAAGTACCTCCATTTGTTACAATTAGGGAATAACCTTAACCAAATGTTCTAAGGTAGAGTCTGCGCAGTTTTAAGATTCACAAAACTCATAAGCCAATGCTACCAAATAAGAGGGAATAAAGTATGGTGTGAATAGATTTTTAAAACACTTTTTTTTTGATTTACAAAAATTCTCTCTTATACTAAGTTCAGAAGGTCTTCTAAACCACTTCTTTCCCTTCTTAGTTTCCTTGTTTTGTCATTTAGGTAAATTGTATCATGAGCTGATGATATGAAAAGAGCACCTCAAGGCTTAACTCATTGTACATTTTGGTGGGGGGATACATTCCTCATTTTAATGATTTCTTCTAGTGATATACTATTTCATTAGGTCAAAAATTATAAACATTACCATCACTATGACCATGCTTCATATCATCATTTGTTCAACTGTTTCTTAATATTCCTTCCAATTTTTGTTGCCATAAAAGTTCTTCAAATATTTTATGATATATGGGGCATATTTTTTTTATTTTCTGTACTTAGGGTAAAAAAAATATGGCTAGTGTAATGATTTTCATAGTATAATTCTACAACTGTATTCCAGAATGTTTGAGCCAATTTATAATAGTGTATTAATTTGTTTTTCTTTGTACAGTAACTGTCATGACCATTTTACTGAGTCTAAAATGAATTTGTAGAAGTATTTCAGTGTTTTTACATTTGAATTGATTCTGTTCATGCAAAAGAATTTAGATTTTTTGTAATAAAAGGGTTTGCTTTATGTTTTATGACCATCTTCATCTCTTATAAAGAATTATCCTTAAGCCATGTCTGAGAATGCTCCTTCCTATAATTTTACATTATTATATTTTTTAAATGTCAATTTACATACTTATATGAAATATATATCTACTGTTATATATTTTGATAGTTTTAGGTTTTTTAAGATGAAAACTTTTATATACCATTTTATATATCACATATAGTTTATTTGATGTTTTAGAAAAATAGTTTTTAATTCATCTGAAATATTATGTCTTATTGATTTCTCAGTTTTTGGCTTCTCCCCCTTATCTTGCACAAAGCCATCAAAATAATTTTTCTTAGGCATATGTTTATATCACTCCTCTGTTAAAAAAATAATTAGTTTTCTACTTTGAAGATAAAAATTATTTTGACTGGCATTTAGGTCTCTCCACAATCTAACCCCAACCTTCTTTTTTCAGATTTATTTCAAATTACTCAGGGGGAGGGGGGGGGTGCCTGACCATGGTGGCAGGATGAAGTCCTCCTGGTCTTAAGAGGTATCAGTTTCAGAATTTTTTTCATAATATGAGTGATGAATTTCAAAAGATCTTGAAATTCGAAAGGTCAGTCAGGTGGGAAACAGTGAACTATACTTCCCAATTACCTTCTTTCAATGTTAGAAGATTAGAAAGGAGCTCTCCTTTAGTCCACCTTTACTCTCTCAAACCAGAAGGAGGGAGGGAACCTAGGAGTATTGAGGATGTGTGAGTTTCAAAATTGATCCATGTGTTTGATCATTAGTTTTCTTCAGATTATTACATCTAAGATGTCAGTCGGTTTGGAAATGGAAACTTCAATTAGTTTTTTAGCAAAGGTCATTTACTAAGATAGTATAGTGGGAAGTGGCCAAAACAACACCCTTCCAAATCTGGGGTATAAGCTATCTTGCAAATTCACAAAAAAAAAAAAAAAACAAATAAGAAGAGTGGACAGAATGAAATTCTAAAAATAGCAGGCACATGTATGACATATGTGTCATGCTTACTGGAAGTCCTGTAGTGGCATCCTGAAATTACCTTTACACATAGTTCTTTGTTGGACCCTAAAAATTTGTACCTCTTTACCAATATGATATAATTCATATCTTAAAAAATGTTCATGCTGCTCAAGATGCTTACTGTCTCGGCTGGTCATTTTTATGGAATCATATTTATATTGTTATTCCTCCTCTGTGACTGTGCTATCTATTTTGACTCATTGGTTCAGTGTCTCTGATAACATAATCTTATCAACTTCCCATGTTAATTTCTAGTGCAGGTACAAATGTTTGTCTCCTCAATGGTGCTTGAGTCTGGAATCCTCTACAAGTTAACTACTTCTTTCCTAGACTGCGGAAATTTATAAAATGCGTAAAGCATCCCAAAGCATAGTGAGCATTTTGGTTGGTGAATCACAACAATTTTTTATTGACCCTTAAAAAAGATTCATACATTATAAGGGTCAAAGGGGCCACAGAGTACAAATCAGCCTTTTCACACAATTCAAGCTTCATCATGTCTTTACGCTGATTACATTGATTCAACTAAGAGTGGGGAACTGGATCATCTTAACTCAAGTGTAGAATCATCATAGAAACAATATGGCTTCTTTTATTTTCTCTTATTATTCATAGATTAAATAATGAGAATTGTATTAACTGCAGCAATTTGCTTTGGTCACAGTAGTGATACAGTTTGGTGACCTCTAGTAGTATTCTGCTTATTTATAGAGATCACTGGGTATAATGAGTAAACATTATGTACTCCTGTTTGGGGGCTTCTTCTAAAAGTCTAATTGTTCATACTAATTCAGTAGGGAGAGTAACACAATATAGAACCTAATGTGCTCCCAGAATAGAAAGATGCTGAAGTGATGGAAATACATTTGAAATGAAAATTAGAAAGCTTGCTATGTATTTTAGCTATTTAGTAAAGCCGAGGCGGTTCTGATTGAAAATAAATATGTATGTATATATATAAAAATATATATATATGTTTAATTTTATTTAGGGAATAAATGCTTGTCTTTAGAAAATTTAGAGTTTGATTTCCTTGAAAATAATACGTATCCCCAATATGAAAGGCAGAGAATAATATTTTATTTTATATTTATTTTATTATTTTATTTTATTATTTTATTATATTTAAATAATAAGAATTTATTAAGAGGAGTTGTTTAGCTATTTTAGGAATATTTCATAATAAAACATTAGTACACTTATCTCTAAGTGTTAATGGAGTTAGAAAAAGTCAATGTTGATGTCTGAAAAGCTAAAACTTTTCTTTCATGTTAACAATGCAAAATAGTATAGTACTGTAGTACAGAACAATCTTTCTTCTTTTTGCTATAATGTTAAGTGACTGTTTCATTTGGTAATCAGTAAATTGTTAATTCCATTTATTTCACAATCTGAGCCTCAGTAAACAAGGTAGTATCACTCCTAAGGTCTTTCTTTACTTATGAATTTGTATTAGTAAATTCTTCTACTTTTGCATGGTTTATCCAAATGAGCCATCTGTTTCAGGAACCTAAAACTACTGAAGGTATTCCCCTTACTCTAAAAGAGGTTAATTCAGATTCTGTGTGGGAATAACAATTCTCCATTGTTAAATAATATTTGCTTTGATAAGAAGAATGATTCAATTGGTTTCTCTATAAACTTATGGTTGTAAAATTTTATTTGAGATTTCTACAAAATGAAGAACTATTAATAAAAACCTTCATGAAAATCCCAGTGGATCCAACTCTGGGTGTTTAATGACTTTTGAGAGATTTGGTTTCCTCGCCCTTCCTCTAAGGTAATGACACATGAAAGGAGAGCATGTATATCCATAGAAGTCTTGCCAGAAGTTATCAAAGTAATTTATATTCATAGATTTCATGTCAATTTCATAGAACTACAGAATTGCAAATACTGATAGACCCCTATTATATATTTGCAATTTTTAATTTTCTTCCAATTTTATACATATTGACACAAAGTAGGATAAAAACGGTTCTAAATTAAACTAATTTTGTGATTTTAATGGTTTCTTGATTTAAAATACTTTCCCACAAAGTAATATTTTTATTATATATATATATATATATATATATATATATATATATATATATTCTTTATCATTTGAAATTTGGCAGTTTTCTACTTTAAAAGCATGCAATATATAATTTAGTGTAAATTATTTTGTTTCTTTTTCCTTCCACTCAGGGAAGTAGTTTAAATTTTGTCTATATAATGGGGATTAGTAATGCTCTGGAACCAGGCTATGACAGTCCACTAGTCTCTTGTAGGCACAGGAAAAAAAATCTCTGGAGGAACAATTCAGAAGTGTAACTGGCATGATTGGAGAGTTTGAGTTCCTGAAGCAATTGGAATATTACTCAGTGAGAGCAAAGAGGCACAATAGAATCTTTGTAGCAGACAAGTTTATTTCCTATTTTGTTCTCTCTCAACAGTCTCCTGAGACATCTGATCCTAAAAAAGGTAAAGAGAATGCAATATTGGAAGTGTTAGATAAGGAAAATAAATTACAGCTCCAGCTTTGGTGGCCTCTTCTTTCTTGTACGCAGAGCAGCCTTTTGCTATCTCCTTTGAGAAATCAGATGCCCGAGTCTGTCTTTCTAATCAATTTCTGCACTGTTCCCTTCTTTCAGAGTCAGACTCGTATATTGATTGCATTTGGAAATTACTCGGCATTTGTGTGTGTGCGTGTGTGAATTTGCCTTGTGCATCCTGCACAAATTCCCTTCCATCCCATCCTTATTCTCTCTCATTTGGTTCCCAAATCCCAGTAATATCTGGCACATTCCACCTATGTTCATTCTTATGCTCATGTTCATACTTCTGTTTCCTCCTAGTTCTAGTCTCCTTGTCCAGAAATTTCTAGAGGCTCGTGTAGACTAAGATTAAAAATCCTTTTTCTTATCCCTTAAAGGACTGCCCTTCAATGTGATCCCCCAATACGGCTGCCTGTCTATTTATTTTATTACCTGACATAGCTATATCTTTTTTATGGATGTATATGTACAGATAAGAATATATTCACATGAATGTTTATATATGTATCTGTATGTGCAATACAGCTAACTAAATAGAAATTATTCTATATATGATATATATGTGTATGATATGTAGGGTATATTTATCTCATACATTTGTAATATTTATTAGATAGAGAAATATAAACACATCTTTCTATATATACTTTAGAGATATTATAAATGCATATGCAGCTATGCATTGACATCTGTCTACACATATGTTTATGACATATTTATATTTATTTCTAAATGTATCTTTATATAAATATATAGAAATATCATACAAACATTAAAAGCAGCAGGACTGGCATATATAAACAAATATATTATTAATATATACATATATGCAAATTACATCTCTGAAGAAATATTTTAAAATCACAATTACTTCCTACATTTAAAATAATTTTAGGAGAATATAGACTAGTTCATGTTTTAATTTTTTATTCTTATTCATCAATATTCTATAGGAAACCTAAAAATATATGTGGTAATTAACTAGTTATTCCCTATTGTGAATCCTTTGTGTATTTGTTTACCATATTCAATATTTTATAATATTTAGCCTAAAGTTTGTGCCTGGCCTTCGACAAAAATATCACAACTGCATATGTGTAATTTATGTTAAACTTAATATATTTTTTAATATTGAGATTTAGTTTTTGCTTATAAATATATGCTAAATAAAAAGTGGCCAGTATTTCAGTTTCTGTCAGGTCCAAATATCTTATATTGCCTTGATTATAATTTAGTGATTTTGCTGTTTACTTCCCCAACCATAACATGGAAAATGGGCTCATCTTGGAAGGGCTGTAGTAGTAGAAGTTGATGTTGTTGTTGTAGTTGCAGTAAGAGTAACCGTAGTAGTAACAGTAGTAGCAGTAATAGTAGTAGTAGTAACAGTAATAGTAGTAGTAGTAACAGTAATAGTAGTAGTAGTAACAGTAATAGTAGTAGTAGTAGTAGTAGTAGTAGTAGTAGTAGTAGTAACTATCTAGCTATCTAGCACTTTTGTGCCAGGAATTGTGCTCAGAATGTCATAATTTCTATCTCATTTGATCCTCATAATAACTCTGGAAGGTAGATGCTAATATTATCCCCATTTTACAGACGGGGAAGCTGTGGCTAATAGATTTTGAATGGTTTGCTCTGGACAAAGATAGAATCTGAGGCTGAATTTGAAATTGGATCTTCTCCCATCCAGACCCACTCTATCCAAAGTGCCACCAAGGAGAATAAACACCTTAGTGGCATGTTGGCAATATTGATACAGCATCATCTTCCCAAAATAATCTCACCTAAGTTTGTTTTACAGGATCCTGTACTGTATTTTAACACGTGGGAGTTCAGAGTCACATCAAAAATGGTGGAGCAAAGCTATGATACCCACCTAAGCTCTCCAAAACTCCCCTACAAACAACGTTAAAGTATCGCCTTAAGGTGGGGTAGTAATTTTCCATCCCTGGATGGTTTAGAAGGTCATCAGGGAAGGTTTGTTTCAGCAGGAGCCATGCAGATTGCATGGTGCAGGCCTTGCTAGGGCACCAGCTATAGATACGTGAACCACTTAATGAGTGGCAGCAGCCTATTTGGGAGATCTCAATCCAAAGACGGTAAGGGATTGTGTGGGGCCTCTGGGATGCCTTGTAGACCGGAGCACAAGCCAGGAGGGCACGACCTACCCTTCTTCTTAGATCATACCACATTGGAAACAGGGATAACCTACAGACCTTGGGTTAGGTTTTAAAAGAGCAGCAAGAAAACCCTAGGGCTTGCAACAATGCCCCCTCAATTCTTGGAGCAGGGCCCACATTCAATACAAAGTTTAAAAAACCAAGAAACAGGCTGGTAAATGGACAAACAATAGTAACCCAAAAAATATGACCATTAGAAGTCACTATGGTAAAAGGGAAGAGTAAAACACAAACTCTGAAAAGGGCAAAGAGAACAAAGCAGCCACATGCAAAATTTGAACAAAAAATATGAATAAGTCACAAAAAAAGAATTTTTGGAGGAGCACAACACCAAAAAATAAGAGAAATAAAGGAAATTTGGGGATATTTAAAAATTAAAAACAACAAAGATAAAATAAAATAAAACAAAAGGAGTTACACAAACCACATGACCTTGAGCTCTTTTGTCTGGCAACATAAATGACATACATGGGAAATCACCATCTTTCCTTGTACTGTATCTTGCAAACCAAAGCTTTTCTTAAGCTACGTTAGGAAAAGACACATAAAGAGAAGCAACTCTAGATCTGTAAGCAGTGATACAAATAGATTTATAGATCATAATGATTATTCTAGGAACAATATGGAGAATTGGACATATGGGAAAGGAAAGAGAATACTTGTGGAAGACATAAAAGAGTTAGAACCAAGTATTTGTACTAGGACACTTAGTAAGTGTAACAATATTCTACTCTACAGCTATATGCTTCACTGTAAATGTTCAATGATTTGATTCAAATTAATGATGCAAAAGTAGAAAGATGTATTTGTTATTTTACAAAGCTCTTGTAAGAAGCAGCTTAGTACAGTGCCGCTGTGTACTGTCTTTTTTATGGAATTTTGGCTTATACTTCCATGTGCTTTTGTCAATCTCCTTACATACGGTTGTATGTTTTCTCACAAGAAAATAGTAATGCTGCTCTAGGAGGATCTGTTTGTATGGGTGTGTGTATGTATATCTAGAAGTACGTATGTGTGTGCGAATTAAAATGAAACTAAACCGTGAGCGCCTATTCTGTAGTGCATAGAGAAAACATCAGTCAGGAAGTTCTTGGTTCAAGTCCTTCCTACAGCACCGAATTGAATGAGACCTTCTCAATTGTCCCAGATACAATCCAAAACAGAATATGGTATGGCAAAGCCTGCATTACATAGTCCCAAGTATTTCTCCCTCTTCTACACGCCCACAGTACTTTTCATGGGAGCACTATCACTTAAAGATCTAATATTTCTGAATATGTCTTACCTCTGCTGTTAGAAGTCATTGAATGCGTATCTTGCTTATTTCCATATGAACCTCAGTACCAAACCCAGCATGTTTGAAATAGGATTTATGAAATATACATTTGTGAACGGAAAAAGAAGACACTTTCTACTTTAATTATCAATACCTACTGTTAGAATGATGTGCCTCGCCATGCTAAATTCACCTACATCATGGCCAAAAAGGATTTCTTCAGGGAAAAAATTGTATGCTTCTTGACATTTTACAAATCAATGTGACAATTTACTGCATCATGAGGGTAAAGTATTAATATATATTGAAATTCCATTACGTCACCCAAAACATGAATATAAGTTTGGGAACTATCAATGAGCAATTAGAACCAATTAAAGAAGACAAAATTATTCTAGAGAATTTATTTTTCTTTCTTGTAACAAAGATCTTACTGCTTTCTACCTGAAAGAAAAATAATGATATAGGGAATGGATTGCAAATGTATAATTTTTCCCTTGTTGCCCCGAGGAGGTGAAATTTTGGATTTTAAATTTTAAATAATTTAGAAATAATGCCATTTTCTTTCAGTGCTCTAATTGATAAGGAAACAATAGTTTATCTTTTTTTCTTTATGCCTTTACATTTTTATTACAATAGCGATAGAGAGGCAAGTAGTCCTTAGTTATCCATGAGAATGAGAATAAAAAATAATTCTCCATATTTCACAGGAAAAGGTTAAACCAAAACATTGCTAAGTTCCATTATCCCTTTTCAAAATATATGATCAAGTACTATTTCCATTCAATTGCTCTATAATGATATGGTGAGAAAATAAAATTATTTTGGTGTTGGTTCTTTTTTGTGATTTCATAACTTCTATAACTTGGGCTTTAGAGTTATTTGAGAGTATTAAAAGATTCATTGAATTGTCCAGCATCAAACACCAGTGTCTCAAAGGAAGTACTTGAAATATTATTCCTGACTCTGAGTACTTTTTGTTCCTCATTGCTAATCATAGGTACTCCCCTCCATTCATCATTCAATAAATATTCCTTCTTTGAGGATCATGCAAGTAATATCATCTACCTAATCAAAAGTTTTATAGCTATTGACTACAAACATCCTGGTAACTCTTCTTCCTTCCACTGAGGAAATGAAATAAGGAAGGAAAGAAGGAAAGAAAAAAGGAAGAAAGGAAGATTATACATCTATTTGCACTCAAAAGATCATCAAGTCTCTAATTTCTGGAGGTAGATAGCAGTTTTTCATCATGGGGGATTTGAAATTACCTTGGATGATAGTGTTAATCCCAATAGCCAAGTCTTTTAGAACTGATCATCATTAGAATATTGCTTTTATTTGTGTACAGTTATCTCCCCTGTTTTCTCATGCCACTTTAAAGGAGTTCACATAGGTCTTACCATTCATCTATATAGCCTGGATTGCTATATTCATTGCCATATAATTGGGCAAAATAGTTTTTAATGATTGCCCTGCTTTCCTGTTCATTAGAGGTGAGGTCTCCCTTCTCATCTATAATACTGTTTATATATATATATATATAAATATATATATATATATATATGCATATGTGTGTGTGTGTGTATAATATATATATACTGCTATATATATATATATATATATATATATATATAATACTGTTGGTTTTCTTCTTTCCTTCTTTCTTTTTTTATTAGATTGATACTTGCTGATGGTTTTAGATATATATTGTTTATTATTTTTTGGAAAGGCTATTCTAATACTTTCTAGTGTTTTCAATAGGAATGAGTGTTGTATTTTGACAAAGGCTTTTTCTGCATCTTTACTCTGTGATTCTGAGCAAGTTACTTATCCATCATTGTCCCCCACAAATATCTTAGAGTAAGTTGTAGGGCCAGTACTAATTTGTATTTCTGGAGTGAAATTTCCCCCAAGAAAGTTTTCTATACTACTTAGTATACATCTAACAAATTAAACGTAAATATAGCTATTCAGATATTTTATGTTACCATTGATAAGTAAATTATTACATTTCAGTGCAAAAAAATAAAAACACCCAACAAATTTCTGACTACTTACTCAGCACATTAATTAAGAGCTGAAAAATAATTTGTAATTTTAGAAATGAATTCTTTTTTCTATAAAATGTTTTAGGGAATGTAACATATCAGTAATGGAAACACTAATAGCATAGAATGAAATAGCAATGGAAATGCTAATAGCATAGCTTTTGATTAAAACATTAATTTAGAAGAAATTCTGTATCAAGATAGAATGAGTTTTTTTCTAGCAATCTCTTGAGATAAAAGTATTGAAAGAATGCTGTATTGTCTTATTTTATGCATTATCACCTCATTGTTGTATTGTCTTTTTATTCTGAATTTTATAGTAGCAATTAAATTGATCTGATGAAATAAACTGACTTTTCATTTGTCTCATTAGTTTAAATAGTTTGGGGATTTGTCTGACTGAGATAATGTTGAACATTTTATCTGTTAAAATTGATGAAACTGCAAAAAAATTCAAACTGTTTTGTTTCAGACTTCACAGTGTTTTGTAAAAATTACATTATATCTGTATAACTTTAGAAAAATTCGCTGCTTGACATTACGAACATTTATCATGATTTTTGTGCTTGCTTTTAAAATGGAATCTTTTCCAAATCAAGGGGTCCTATGAAAATTCTTTAAAAGCTACTAATAATTTTATATTCATATCTTGTAAGATCATTAAAAAAAAACTAAGACTAGTGAATGCTTGTTGAATATTTTAAGTTCTTACTATTTTTATGTTGCTATACTAAAACAGTGACATATGATTTTTACATGAAAGTTTATTTTTGTTATGGCATTTATAATTTTGTACATTTTATTCATTTATTTTTCATTATTTTAAAAATAAATTTATTTTAATTAATTAGTTAATTAAGAATATTTTCCATGGTCACATGATTCATGTTCTTTCCCTCCCCTTCCTCCTCTTTCCCCTGAGCCAAAAACCAATTTTATTGGGTTTTACATGTGTCATTTTTCAAAACCTATTTCCATATTATTACTATTTGCAATAGAGTGATCATTTAAAGACAAAGTCCCCAATCATATCCCCACCAAACCATGTGATCAATCAAACTTACATGTTATTTAGGATACATTTAAAGTTATATAATTCATCGTTTAAACAAAAATAAGCATTCCACAGGGAATGGGAGAGGTCCAAATCACTTTGAAAGTAATTGAAGAATTTCAGATAAACCAAGTGATGGCCTTGAAGTGCATATGCTTCTTTCAGTCTATTCTACTTGGCTGAAATGAGATTAATGTTCTTCCTTCATGTTTAAATATGCCAAGTATTATTTAGAGTTGATGGTCAAATTGATTTTTTTTTCTTGTCAATTCTTTTTTTTTTTAAATACATAACAGACATATTGGATAAAATATATAAAATGAATGAATAAAATAAATCTGTACAAATAGGGATAGTTACATATCTAAACAAAAATAGAGATGATAAAAAAGGGGAGAAAAGGTAATACATATGTTGGCATTTTTCATAGATTTTACATGGGTTTCATTAAACTGAAGTCAAAACTTTATATTAGTAATATGTTTTGAGAAGTATCATATTTTTCTTTCCAGTATTTTAGAATTAATCATTATGCATTACAAAATAGATACTAAATTATTTTTCTAAAATATAATTACTCAATATTAATAAGACTAAAAATCCAGTCTACAGCTATCTACAATCTGACAGTAGAGGGCACTCGTTTTCTTCCATGAAGAAAAACTATGATAACTGTCCTGTAAAACCTTATTGTTTTATGAGCTTAATTTGAAAAAGGCTAAGTTGATGTAATATTTTAAACAAATTTTTTGAAAGTTGATTCAAATTTCACAAATATCTCTTTTGCAATGAAAATATCTAATGTTTAATGTAAGAAAACTGAACTCTAATAAGCAAAATATTTAGCTGTATATTCTATGTGATTTAGAAAAAAATATATTTTAAAAATATTCCTGAGGCAGATGTTAATTTCTTTTGCTATGATTTTTCTGGTAGTATTATTTGTAATTTTATTATTTTTTTTTAAATTTAAGAAGCTTTGGACAGAACTTCCCGGTATTAAATTTCTTATTAAAATTTATTAATTTTAAGGAGCATTTAAAATCATAGTTATCAGTATGATGCTTATGGTGTGTGTGTGTACGTATGTATATGTATATATGTACATACATATTTCTCTAGCACTTTAAATACAACTGGAACTTAGTAATTTCAGTCTTTGCTTAAAACCATTTAAGAGTAGTTTAGAAGGAAGAAGGTTTTTATTAGAAACAGACAGGCTTTTGAAATGTATTTTGTTCCTTTAATAAATATGCATGGTGAATTTTCAACCTCAACATCTTCAACATCATGTTTCGGAGGTAAAAATACATATATACTCTGTGATGAATTGGAAATGTAAATACCCACTGGTGTTTTACATCTTTTTAAAAAGAATAAATTTATTTTTTTTAACAAAAAAGCAGAAGTAAGTTGTCTTGGAATTATTCAGTGCATTGATTTAAATTTTTGCAACCTCAGGGGATTTGGGAAATTAGCCTGCTATCTTTTTGTAATAAAATAGCCCTCTAATTGGTAAGCAAAGAGAATATTACTTTAATAAATATTTGATGAAAAAATATGTTTGAGCTATTCATTTGACTCTAGAGTAATACATGTTCATTAGAGAAAGATGAATAAGAGTGTTTAATATTCTTTGTTTACAAGAGAAGGTCACATGGAAGAATATATGAATATGTAAGTTGTGACCTTCACGCTTTGTCAGCTTTCAGGACAATGGAGATGTCTCAGCATATTCTGCTTCGTTTTTGATTTTTAGTCTTAATTAAAGCAATTAAACTCTCTCCGTAACAATGAAAACTGCACTCTGATGGATAGGTATGGATGTCTCTGGTATTTTTTATTTTAAAAATGAAATTCAAAGTAAGTTGATTTACAATTTTATCAAGCCAATTGTGAGAGAATATAACAGCATTCCAGAGTGGTTGGTTACATTGGTATTAATTTGGAAGGGCTTAGATTCATGAAGCATTAGTATGGAACAGGTAATGACTATGTTAAATGATAGTCATTTTAATATTTAGTTGTGTTGTTCTCTCTTCCCCTCAATATATTACAGCTCTATTAAATTCAATTCCAGGAAAGACTGGAACATCGAATGCCTACTCCTTTATAAAGGCAGAAGGCACGTGGTGTTTTCATTTTGCTTATGTTTTTGTCTTATTTCTTCTACCTATCACTTGTGCCTTCCTATGTTATACTAAGCCTCATTTTATGAACTATCTACAAAAAGTCTTAAAAATAGTTCCTTCCCAATAATATCACAACCCTAAAGATCAGAGATGTTGTGTTTTTAGTCCCTGTGATATTTATTATGTAAATTCTATTAAGCGAAGATGAAATATTAATTATGTTTGCCTTCTTTGTTTTAGTTATATAATAATCAGGTATTTCTAGTGTTTAAAATAGATGGGATCTTGATTTAGGTGATTTTAGCCTTGAGAGGTCAGATCATAACTCAAACTGAATATACTATGTGACAGATTCATTTAAATTCCTGGTTTATTTAAATCTGCTTACTTTAAACAATAACAATGATGCCACAAATATTCTTGATCAATCATGTTAAACACAGTATATAACAAACAGTATAATAAATTGTACATGTAGACCTTTGCATTGCAAACTGATTTCGTTTTAAAATGTAATGTAATCCATATTTTATTGCATTTATTTTGTTAAATATTTCCCAATGACATTTTAATCAGGTTGCTTAGGAATAGTGTGGGCCTCATGTTACCCAAGGGCATGTCTTGACACCTTTGGTCTTGACTGTCAAAACAATTAAGGGATTTGAAGAAAATACTTTTAAGAAGTACGGAAAAAGGGAAAAAAGAAAAAGAAAAAAATAGCTTCATAGAAAAGTCATTCTGGACTATTTGACTAGAATTACTGACTGATAACTCATAAATTATTTTTAACAGGGTCAGAATAAATAGTCTAATACATTGCAGTATTTTAACTTCAAAAAACTCTGATGCAATTCACAAATATTTATTAAAGGTCTATTATGTTTGACGCATTGTGAATTTTTTTTAATGAAAATACTCACTCCTTATGGAAAACATATAACATGTATGTATGTATGTCCATTGTTTCAGCTGAGTGAGCCTGCCTGCTTTGTAATCTGTGTCCCTAGGGTGTGCTGGCCCTTATCCTTGTCCTGAGGGAATGGAAAGGGCCAACTCCATCAGGACATGTTAGCACATTTTGACAATGTTCTATGTATATCAATCACATGTACACAGAAGACTACAATTCTTTTGGGAATTCATGACCATTTGCTCTCATCTCCTTCCTTTTACCACTTCACTCACTTCAGAAAAGGCATAGATATTGTAAGGCTTAAATTAAGGAGTTTGACAAAGTGAGGAGAGCAGTTTAACTGAAACTTTGTTTAGTCTAAGAAATAAGTACAGATAGAAAGATAAGAAATAGGAAAGAGAGTTTATTAATCTTACACGCTATAAATATACCTAAAATTCCTAATAACTACCTAAGATTTCCTAAAGCTATCTCTGTCTTTTGAGGAGAGTTTCTTCTACCTGGCATACCAGGGCTACTCTACTCTATAAATTATTTACTACCTAACTCCCTAAATAATAGACAGCCACTCACTCCTTCAATACGTTTTCTACAACAGCCCAACTGTCAGTAGCCAATTTCCAACAGATCCTTGCCTCAGAGACAGACCTCCTGCTCTCTAGAGGTTCCAGGGGCAAAAGACCTGCAACTGTCAGGAGCTACTTCCTTATCTCCTCACTCACCAACTGTCCCCCCTAACATTCTATCAGAGGATACACTACTTCGTTCTCCTCAGATCCTGGCCTCTTAGGTAACAGAATCTTCAGCTCTGGCTAACTGACTCCTGTCAGTTCTGATCTACTTAGAAATTCTGCTCTCTAGCCTCTCAAGGAGACAGAGGAAGAGATTAAGAACATACTTTTAACAGTATCAAATGACTGATTTCTCTTAGATAGGAGGACTCTTTTAATTGGCTCCTGAGACTGAATTTGATGGTTAAAGTAAAGCAGAATTTTTCACCTTCTCAGATTACTTTGAATAAGAATGATTCTTCACTAGCCATGTCACTAGTCATGGTGGTAGCTCCTAGGCAAATTATTGCCTCCAATAAGTCAACTTTCTATTTGTGTTTTCTTTCCTCTGATACAAGACCTACTCAGAAGTCAAAGAAAAAAAAAAAGCTTTGTATCTTCCTCTATTTCCAAATCCTCAAGCAGTAGGATATTGACTACTAGAGCAACTGGAACAGAAATAGAGTTAGGGGCAAACTAGTGTAGAGGGAAATTAAAAAGGGGAAATGGTAAAAGGAGACCCACAGAGAAATTATTGAAAGAGACCCCTTTACAATCATCAGACTATACACAGTGAAGATGAAATGTAAAGGCTTCTAAGTAGTTGCATCCAAGAAGTTTTTTGTAATGGTCCCAATGAAGCTTGAATTTTAACCATACCCATTAGGTATACTATCTTCTTATAATTGGATCATGCATAAATAATGGAGTGAGAGGAGTAGAATACACAGAAAGGTGAAAAAAAAACTTACATATGTATAGATACTATCTGCTTGCTTGCAGCTCTGTATAGCTGACTAATAAATTGCTTCATTGTTTATATTACCTTTTAGCAAGATATAATTTCATTCCTTGTTTTTTTTTAATCTGATCAATTTTTGCCTTAGCTTTGTCTGGTATCATGATTACTACTCTTATTTTTTTTATGTTAGATGATTTTATGATATATCTTGCTCCAGCCTTTTACCTTTAATCTGTGTATGTCACCCTACCTCCAATGTGTAAATGATCAAAACCTAACTCTAAAGACCTTTTATGGAAAAACGAGCAAGGTACAAACATAGAAGAGGATAGTGAAAGCAAAGAAAATACATGGAAAGTCCAAAAAGAAATATTAATTCTAGGAGAGCTCAAAAATGTTTTTAAAAAACCAATTAAGAGAGGCAGAGGAAAAGTGGGGAAGAGAAATGAAAGCAATGCAAGAAGAAATGAAAAAGAACCCAAAAATGGATGGAGGAAAATCAGGCCTTAAAAATTATAATTGAGCAACTAGAAACTAATGATTTCATGAGAAATCAAGAAACAATAAAACAAAACCAAAAGAATGAAAAAAATAAAACAATGGAAAAAAACATGAAATACCTTATTAAGAAAAAACAACTGACCTGGAAAATATATCTAGGAGAAGTAAGTTCAAAATTATTGGATCACCTGAACACCTTGATTAAAAATTAAAAAAAGAAAAAGCTTTGACATCATAATAAAAGAAATCATCAAACAAAACTGCCCAAGGTAGCCTCAAACAAGAAAATAAAATTGAAATTGAAAGAATTCACCAATCACCTCCAGAAAGAAACCCTCAAATGACAACTTCTAGGAATATAATAGTTTAATTCAAGAGCCTCACAGTCAAGAAGAAAATATTGCAAGCAGCCCAAAAGAAAGAATTCAAATACCATGGAGCTACAATCAGGATCACATAGGATCTAGCTTCTTCTTTATCTCCTATCTCCTGTCATTAAAGGATAGGAAAGCATGGGATATGATATTCATAAAAGTGAAAGATGTAGGTTAATAACCCAGAGTCACCTATCCATCAAAACTGAGCATATTCTTTTAGCTCAAGGTCAAAGAAATACTGCTGCACCTGACAGTTTCCACAGACTAGCTACCTGGCTTCACCTTCAGGTTCTCAAGGGAAAAACTTCAGTAAACCCACTCTCTCAGTTCAGGATGAATCTCAATATTATCTCATTTCTAGAATAAGCAGTCTAAAGTGCAAGGGGGAAAAGGAGTTATTTTTAAAAGGGTTGGACTAGAGTATTTAAGAGTGTGGTCACAAGGAATTTAATTTATTCCAAAGAGATTTATTTCCAATTTATTTGCAAAATGTAGAAAGAGTGAAGAAAATCAGAGAAAGGATAGGGTAAGATATCTAGCTCAAGAACTAAGTAATTTATTCTTGGGCAAGGAATGTTTCCTTAAGCCTCAGTAAAGCCAAGGACCTGGAGAAATCTCTCTCAAGAGGTAAGTCTCTCCTGAGGCTAGTTTTCTAGTTTTCTAGTTTTCTAGAAAGAGTCAGCTCTTTCACTCACCACATATCAGTTCAAAGGAAAAGATTTTAGAATAGCCTCAACAGGAATGGGGTTTTAGGTCCAGCCTCCACTCCAAAAAATGAAGAATTGTCTCCAGTCTTCACTTCCAAACAATGAAGAACTGTCTCTCACAGGAAATGACAGGTCCTGTTAAAGTTGCTTCTTTTGCATCACTTCCTGTGTCTTTCCTTAATTTTACATCTACCAATCACATACGAAGTTTTGTTTTAAGACTGCACAGGGTCAGTTAGTTTAATTCTGATTTGTGACCCACTATTGCACATGTGGGTCACAGACCTCCCACTTAATGATTAAGTGGGATGTTTATACTTTTGGTAATTAGATATAAAATTGGGCAGACCTTCATACTCAACTTTTTAATAGTCTATTTACACTTTTGGTGATTAAATCTAAAAATAGGCAGGTGTTACAATTTTAATCTTCATGATCAGGGGAGAGTCAATTTTAATCTTCACAAAAGTAACAATAAATCTTCTTTACTGTTGGTTTCTTCTTTGGTCACAGGCACTTGGCCAGCATCTCCCTTAAGCTCCAAATCCAAGTAAAATGGCTTCTCCAACTGCCTTTCCTTTCACCTTTTGTGGTTTCTGCTTACAGAGTCCCCATCCTATTTATAAGGCTTCTATACTTAAGGAACCCACAGCAAAATTCTGTTTATTTCCTCTGCTATGGGAGACAGTATCCAAATTACAACTCTGTCTCTTCCCTAACACTTCTAATCCTAATTAAACAGAATAAACTAATTGAAAATCCTTATAATCAACATATGTGTGGAAAGGGGAAAAAATATCAACCAAGAGATGGAGAATACTACAGTAGGTAAAGTATATAATTTTGACTTAATTAAATTAAAAATGTTTTGTATAAACAACACCAATGTAACCAAGATTAAAAAGGAAACAACAAATAGAAAAAATTATATTAGTTAAAGGTCTCTTCTCAAATATTAGAAAATTGTTGGTTTATTAGAATACAAGCTATTCTGTAATTGACAATAATCAAAAGGATATGAACAAGCAATTTTCAAATGACGTAACCAAACCATAAGAAAAAAGTTTTTAATCACCTTTGTTTAGAGAAACACAAACTAAAACAACTCTGAAGTACCACCTTATACTTATTTGATCTGCCAATATGACAGTAAAAGAAAGTGATAAATGTTGGAGGGGATATGGCAAAATCGAACATTAATGTCTGCTAGTAGAGTTGTAAACTCATCTATTCTGGAGAGCAATTTGGAACTATGCCCAAAGGACATAAAATTGCATATACCCTTTGATCTTATAATTCCATTACTAGATCTGTTTCTCTAAGAGATAAAAAAAAGGGGGACCTACTTGTCCAAAAATATGTATAACAGCTCTTTTTTGTGTGTGGTGGCAAAGAATTTGAAACCAAGAGGACATGCATTAATTGGGGAATGGCTGAGCAAAGTGTGGAATGCTATAGTGATAGAATATGATAGTATTGTAAGAAATGATGAACAAGATGATTTTTAGAAAGTGCTGGAAAGACCTACATTAGTTGATTCAGAGTGAAATAAGCAGAACCAGGAGAACACTGTACACAACACCAGCAAAATTATGGAATGATCAATTTTATTAGCTTTTTCAGGAAGGGGAGGAGGTTCTCAGGAATGGATGCTGTCAAGATATGATCAAGTCTTCAGGTCTGACAGTCTGAGGAATGGAGAGTCCAGGTGTTCTGCCATGTAGGTGTTGGTGGGGCTTTTTGTCCTTTTTGTCACAAAGCATATTGTTTTAATTTATTTGGTTTTTTATTTGGGGGCTGAATATTCCCTTACAACAATGAACAATATGGAAATATGTTTTACATGATAATGCATGTATAACCCAGATAAAATTACTTACCGTCTGTTGCATGAGGGAGGGAAGGAAGAGATAGAGACAACTTGGATGTTATAACTTCAGAAAATGTACATGCATAATTGTTACTACATGCAATTGGGAAATAAAATATTTGCTTTTAGAAAAAGAGCAATTCAGTTTCCCAAAGGTAATATGGTTTGTTTTCTTCTTCTATACAGTTCAGTTAGCAAATCATTGTATGTTTTCAGTGTATGGATTCTACAGTTTTTCTTCTGTTAAATTGCAAAACATAGTCTGGACAATTGACATTTTAGACCTATTTTTCTGTATGAATAAGATAAATTCTGAAGATTAAAAGTACAAATTTCATGATGTTCTGTCAGGACAGTGAAATATATATAACATTTTAGTGATTTCAGTGCTAGGTAAAAACATACAGAGAAATTATCTGCCCTTTTCCCAAAAAATGAAACTAAGGAAAAATATAAAGTAGAAAAATGAATTAATTATATTGAATATCGATTCTATTTAATACCATTGACTAAGTAGTTCTTTACATCATTCTTTTGCTATTATATAACAAATGTTTATATATAGAGAGATATCTCCATAAGTATTATTTCTATACTAATGTATTCTGTGTGTGAGCAGAAGGTGGTTATTTTCTTTAAAAAAAGATTTATATTCTACTGAGTTTAATATTTTGCTGAAATAAACTTATGTTAGAAAATCTCTAATTTTCTTCTTCTTTTTTTACATAGCACTCTTCCACATTGGCAAGATTATAACATAATTGAGCTCAGAAATGGAAGAGAGATAATGATATCAATCACCTGAATAAAGAAAGGTAAGAGTAATTAATAGGGGGAAATCTTAGACAAAATCCCAAATAACAGATTATTGGATGAAGAACACATGAAAAGCAATGCCAAGTAAACCACTTTTCTAAAAATAAGTTGAAATATTTTGTCTAGTATTAGGTCTGCAATGATCTACATTTATATGACAAGAAACCACTTGATAAGTATTGAACAAAATTTTGTGTTGTAGTCTATCAGAAATGAATAATGATTTATGAAAAATGAAGAAAAACATTACCTTAGCTCTTTCAATAGCAAATATAGAATATTATATCATAGGATTTCTTACTGTCTTTGCCTTTGGCAAGACATAGAATGTGAATTTTTTTTTTTATAAACAGATAGAACTCAGGAATGACAGAAACTCCCAAGAGCCAGTTTCCAAGGCAGATTACTACCAAATATAGTATGCTGCTATTCTTTTTTTTTATCTTTTCCCCCCTTTGTGTTGCTTTCACTATTATCTTGCTAAAAGCTATTTGTTCTCAGTAGTTTAACTTAAATATAGTAATGTATTTTATAACGAGGAAAATTTTATTTCCTTTTTAAATTCAAATATAAAAACTCTCTTGATTCTAAAGAACTGAGAATCAGAAATTAGTTTTATCATAGAATTAAATGAATATTAATTTGTTATTGTCTCATGAGTTTTAATGTTGTAATAATAAAATCCCTGTCATTGCCATAAGTGAATATTGGGAGGCACTGGCACATTTCACACTGGAGAAGATCTAATAGAGATGCCAAATTATCTCCTAGGTCCAAGGTAATGATAGATGTTGGTACATAAGAATATGATCCCAAATGCATGGAGCTAAACTGCAAGAGAGGCACAAAACCAACAGATCATCATTATATCAGGAAATAGTAGAGGAATCAGGGTCAGGAAATGTCATCAAGGAAATATAAAAAATGAATCAATTTTTTCTCATTAGATTAAAAAAATTGTCACATCCAGTAGGATTTAGGTAGCAAGCTAGATAAGATCTAAGCAGACTGGTGGCAGGCAGAAAAAGCATTTGAATAAGGTTAAAATGGGTACATGATTTACACATAAACAATGATCCCATAAGCAAATTAGAGGAGTATAAATATTTTGCCTGGCAGATCTATGGATAAGGGAAGAATTTGTGACAAAAGAAGAGATAGAGAGCATCACTGGATTTTAAATGGATTATTTTCATTACATTTGATTAAAAAAGTTTACACAAGTAGAAATGGCAGGCAAGATTAGAAGAAAAGCAGGAAACTGGGGGGAAATTTTACCACAAGCATATCTGATAAAGCTCTCATTTATCAAGTATAGAGAAAAATAAGTCAAATTTTAAAGACTAAGAGACATTGCCCCATTAATAAATGGACAAAAGTTGTCAACAAGCAGCTTTCAGAAGAAATTAAAATTATTGATAATCATAAAAAAGTGTTCTACAAAGAAATGGAAATAAAACAACTCCAAGGTACCACGTCATACCTATCAGATTGAGTAATATGACAGAAAAAGAAAATAACACATTTTGAAAGGAGTGTGCAAAATATGTGACATTGATGAACTTTTGATAGAGTTGTGAACTCATTCAACTGATCTGGAGAGCAATTTAGAACTACATCAAAAGGATACAAAACTATTTATGTTCTTTGACCCAGAAATATCACTACTAGGTCTATATCCCAAATAGTTTGGTTTGTTGTTGTTGTTGTTTTCATAAAGGAAGAGGCCACATATGTACAAAAATATTTATAACAGCTCTTTTTGTAAGGGCAAAGAATTAAAAATTGAGGAGATGCCCATCAATTGAGGAATGGCTGAATGTGTGGGGTTTTTTATATTGTAATAAAATACTATTGTGCTATAAGAAATGACAAGCAGGAGCATTTCAGAAAAACAATTATTTATTTGATTTATATGAACCGATGTCAAGTGAAGTGAGCAGAACCAGGAAATCATTGTACACAGTAACAGCAATATTATATCATGATCAACTGTGAATGTGTTAGGGTCCGGTTTTTGTCCACCACCACGGAAGACCAATAGACAATGCAATTAGCAAGAGGGTCGTTTATTGAACTGGTACACACCAGGGAAAACTCAACCACAGAGTTCCCCCATAGCTCCTGACTGCTGGGATTATATGCCCTCCAGCATGTATCCCCCCCCCCCCAGTCCACATCTGGTACATACCATTGTTGGAATGTTGCCAGCATTTATGGTCCCTAAGTTCTTATCTGGTACCTGCTGTTGGGACCTTTGACATATTAACTTCCAAGGCCCAGCAGTTTCCTGCTCAGGCCTCCCTCAAATGACAGATATTCTCATCAACACAATGACTCAACACAAATGAAAAATGTCATCTACCTTCAGAGAACGAACTGATGTATTCTAAATGCACATTGAAACATTTTTAAAACTTGATTTTTCTTTCTTTTTTGATAATATTGTTAGTGTGGAAATATTTTTGCATAATTGATATGAAATTTCTTACCTCCACAATGGATTGGGGAGGGATACTAGAGAGAAAATTCAAAACTGTATATATAAACTAGCAAACTTCCAGAAGGTGTATTAAACATTTTACAAAGTGTCCCTGAACAAACTTTCACAAGATCATAATATTACTTTCACATTTTCAATATTTGCGCTTTGAATTTGACCTGCGATTTCTTGCCTACATATATTTGCATAAGTTCATAACTCATTTGCAATGAATTTTCTCTTCACCTTTTTCTATTATAATCCTGTGGTTCTTTTGAAGTTTTATTTCGGGTACAATCTTCTATGTTATGCCTTCCCAAATATACAGAAGAGCTAGTAATCTATGCCTCCTGAAATAACTTTTGATTTGCTCATCTCTATACAAATTGCATCCATCAAATAGAATGTAGGCTTCTTCAGGACAGAGACGGTTGCTCTTATTGTTTGTTGTCATTTTCTTCCCTTTCACTCCTCCAGTGACTAGTGCAATGCTTTACACATAGTAGGTACTACAAAATGTTTATTGAATTGAATTAAATTGAGACACAAAAAGCCAGTAAATTTTTCCTGAGTCAATGGAAAAGGTAAGTTCATAACCAGATCTCTTGACTTCTAGGTCAAGTCTTTCTAGAAATCTATAATTGATTATTGTGATAAATCATAAAATGTATTCATACAAATAACCAGCATATTTGGTAGAACCATTTAGCATTTTTTGATGTTGTGAGACTGGCTTAGGATTTACATTTATTTCCAAGTTCTAGTATTATTTTAGAATATTTTATATAAAATAAAATTGAAAGCATATAGTTAATCCAAGAGTTTATATTTTTCAAAAATTAATTAATTCTATTCAATTAAATAGACCATGTTTTTAAATTCTTTCTAAGGTAAAATCTTTTATACAGTTCAACTGAGTAGAATAAAATGGATGGGCCTCCATGAATAAGTTCACCATTTATATCCCCCAAATCTGATTGCAGCAAATACTTAGCAATCTTGACAGAAAAGGAACTTAAGAAGGTTTCTAATTATGAAAATGGAAGCTCAAGGAGAATATTATTGCTGAAAAAGGAAAACACCTTGTATAGGTGATAAAATAGAGTTCTAATATTAGACTAAGAGATGAACAAATTGCTTAGGTCATGTTTTAGGGGTAATTAGAAAAAAAAGATGAAGCAGTTGATTGATGAAAAACAGAACATTAATAGTGAATTCTAATTTTTCAGTACAAGACTAAGAATGATTAAATATTGGCATTGGAAAGAACAGCAAGCAGATCACAGAGAAAAATAATGAATTCCTGATGCAACAATACCCCCAACAGGATTCTTTCATTTTTTTAACCAAGATTTAGAAATCTTTTAAAATAAAGATTTGCTTCACATAGAAGTCATTATTGGAGTCTTCACAAAGTATAATTTCTCTGTAAAAATTTATTTTCATTGAGAACTTGTTATATGTGATGGAATGGCAGTGGAGTTTGCCTGGTATGATACAAGTCATTTTCTGTTTTCAGTCTATAGTTCATTTGGTTTTCAACTGAATTAATTTGACATTTAACATGAATGCTGCAGAAACTAACTCACCCTTGATCTTTTAAATATTCTAATGCAGTTATTGCTTCTATTATAGAGTAATTCTTAACATGGCATAATGCTGACAAGATCAGTAGCTTTTAAGTTTTAATGAATATTAATAAATTGAAATTTGATAAAAAATTAATAGAGAACTATTTCTTCAAATCACTTTATTCTAACCTCATGCATGCACAGAAAACATATTATCCTGATTGAGAGGGGAAAAAAATCTACCAAAAATGAGTCAAGGTAATGTTGTAAACTAGGTGGCAAATGTAGGCAAAAGAGCTTTATTTCTAGATTCATAGGCTAATGTATGCTTTTAGATCACAGTGCCTTTCATTGTGTCCCTCCATGGGGGACTATCAATGTGAATTATTAAAAAGTTCACGAAGGAGAGACATTTGCAAAGAAAAGGCTATTGCCTTCTGAACCTAAATTAGAGAATGTGTGTAAGTTGTGCTATTCCACAGAAGCAATTAAACCAGTGTCCTAAAGAAAATTTCTTTTCATTTTCCCTTGTCTAGAATGGGAGGAAAACTGAAATAGAGCTGATATCTAAAGTAACTCTATTTTATGTGAACTTATTTATGAAACAAATTTCAATGAAATATTCTGGGTTTTAATTTGAATGGGGGGGGGGGGTTGATACATATTTCCACCATCTTTCTTTCCTAGAAAAGGGGAATGACTATAGATAAAACCAGTCATTGACTCCTTAATGTGCACCAATACAATGTGTTAACATATTACTCTCAAGACTATTGACTCTTTGGATACATGTAAACATATGTGGCTACATAGTATAATAATAATTCTGGCTTGCATACACATTTTATATAATAAAGAAAAAGAGTGTGCAACATCTCTTCCATTACAACTACTAATTAATGATCTTCTGGACATCCATTTTCTCAGATCTATAGTTTTTCCCAATTTAAAAAATAGTGATAACAAGAAAATTTGTCCAAACAGTTCAACAGTCAAAAAACAGTTAAAAAAAAAACACAAAACAGTGAAAAGAATGAAACAACACAATTGTAATATTAGAAAGATTTGGCCAAATAATGTTAGTAAAGAAAAGCCATAGAACGAATTATTTTCTAGTAAATTTCTCTTGTTAAACTTTTAACCCCTTAAAAGAATAATAATAAAAACTTCAAATGAAACTCTGACCAAATAATTAGCCATCTTATCTGTCAAGGCACAAACCATAATTCATTCCCTGATTAAACCACTAATAGTTTAGTAAATAATGTTTTTTAAATGATAAGCCTTATTATGAGAAGACTGGTGGATGTCAGCAGCTTGATATATGTATGCAAATATATCTGCCAAGAAAGTTCCTTTCATGTGATGTCAACTCCTAGAGCTAAAGACTAATCTAATCAGAAAATAATGGAAAAGAACCATTTCAGTCAACCCAAAAAAGCCAAGTTATGTTTTCTTTTTTCTTCCCCCAATTTGAATAGTCTGAGTTTATGTTCTCCATTGAAGACATTTTTAGTGATGAGCCATATTTTCTAGAATAATTATACACAGACATATAGAGATAAATATATAATGGAATATAATATATTAATATTTATTATAGCTATTATTAATTATAATATATAACATATAATTTAATAACAAATATATATATATTCATACCTCTGGTAGCCATCAACAAGACTTCCATGCTCTGTAACCAGGCATTCCTCACCCAGTCCCGCAGTCTCAGTCTCTCTCAAACACACACTGCAGTTTATACATACTGTATATATATAAAATATACATTCATTCAAAGCCGTTCAATTCTCTCTGCCAGCTATTGTACTAAGCACTGGGCATACATAAGGAAACAAAATAAAGCCCAGGCTTTCAAGGAATTTACACTCTAATTAGGGGAACAGTATGCAAAAAAATCTACATTCAAAGAAATCTACATATAGGATAAATAGGAAATACTTAAGAGGTGATATATCTGTGTATGCACATATACATACATATGCACACACATATATCTGTATATGCACATTAGATACATATTCTGTTGCCTTTCTTCTTTCACTCTACTGGGATAATTTAATATACAGTTATAGATGTCTGGGTGTTATCAAAAATTCCAGTTAAAACAGAAGAATAAAGTAAATTGTGTGTCTTATCATTAAATTCACAGAAATATTAAGTATACTCAGGTGGGAATATTGTGAGACAATAATTGTCTATCTTAGATGACAGAAAAATTTAAATTATCTTTTATTTCTCTAAATAGAATATTCTTTACACAATATGAAAGAGAAATCCAAATGAGACTAACAATTTATAAAGGATTCACATGTTTCAGGTTCACAGGAAAAACAATCTAGAAATTTTAATTAATTATTTTTTTCTTAGTCCTCTGGAGTCAAGCTAGTAGGCTAAGAATGCCATAGATCTCTTCCAAATTTGCTTCCAAACTATGAAAACACATAAAAATGAATTATGGAGCAATGAAAACATCAAAAATATGAGTCAAAACAATTCTCTATCCCAAAGCAACTTCAAAGGTAGATAGGAGATATGTCTCATTTGGGTAAGAAAGTAATACAATCCAGCATGTGGAACCTTGGCAAGCCAGTAATAGCTCTCACGCCACTAAACCACCAACAAGGCTCTGGAAGCTATGAGGAAGGCTCCCAAGCTGTACAGCCAAGCATTCCTCACCCAGGCATACAGATCCATGGGCAGCCTGTCCCATATGACTCATCCACACACAGATGCACAGCAAAATTCAGCAACAAGAGATAGAAGGAGAATTACATTTAAAATAACTTTAGGCAATATAAAATACCTGCCAAAATAAATCCAGCAATTACATGAACAAAATTACAAAACATTTCTCAAAGAAATAAAATCAAATCTGAACAATTGCAAATAAATTAATTCTTCATGAATAGGCTGAGGCAATATAATAAAAATGTTTATTCAATACAAATTAACTGTTTCAGTGAAATAGCAATCAAATTACCAAAAAATTTTTCAGAGAGCTACAAAAAATAGTAACAAAACTGTTCTGGAAGAAAATATCAAGGGAATCAATTAAAAGAAAATGTGAAGGAATGAAACCTAGTCTTACCAGATCTCAAACAGTGTTATAAATAAGTAATCATCAAAATAATCTGTAGTAGTAGTAGTCTCTCAGTGATCGAGAATGACAATTGTCTTTGTGCATTATTATCTATGGTGTACCCTCATGTGGCTTTGGAGTCCAAAGGCTGAGGCGCAGAGTCTGTGGCACATGGGGCCTGGGACGCCCGTTGTTACGGGAGGTGCGGCTGTGGCCTGGCATCGGCATTCATGCGCAGCGGCAAGACGTCGACGTCGCTCATCTTCAAAGGTGGCGGCGGCATGGTGAATGTGGGTTCGCCAGCTGCTTCTGGCAGAGGCAGCGAGTTCTAGTTGCTTTGCTGTCATGCCAGCCCACTTCAAGTTGGACTTTAGCTGATCCTTGAATCTTTTCTTTGGTCGGCCTTGTTTCCTGAGTCCAGCTGACAGTTCACCATAGAATACCTGTCTTGGTATTCGCTGTGGGTCCATGCGGATGACGTGTCCAGACCATCGTAGCTGGGCTTTGAGGACCAGGACTTCGATGCTGGTGGAGTCGGCTCTCTCGAGGACTTCCTGGTGGGTGATTCGGTCCTGCCATCGGATCCTCATGATTGACCGGAGGGAGCGTTAGTGGAATTGCTCCAGCTGCTTCATGTGCTTCCGGTACAGTGTCCATGTCTCACACCGTACAGGAGCGAGCTGAGGACCCTGCGTTGTACACTTTGAGCTTCGTCGCAGTGCTTACACCGCTGTGTTGGAGGACTTTGCAGCGCAGCCGCCCGAGTGCCTGGCTGGCCTTTTGGATCCTGGCATTGATCTCGTGGTCTAGGGACCCATCGTTGGCGATGGTGCTGCCCAGGTACTTGAAGGTGTTGACGTTAGAAAGCTGCGTGCCGTCGATTGTAATGCACGGCTGGTTCGTTGGCCTCCCTGGTACAGGCTGGAGCAGCACCTCTGTTTAGCTGAGGCTGATAGTCAGGCCAAACAGTTCTGTTGAGGTGGAGAACCTGTCCACAATGGTTTGGAGATGATTTTCTTGGTGGGCCATGAGAGCACAGTCATCTGCGAAGAGAGCTTCCAGGATGAGTCTCTCTGTTGTCTTTGTTTTTGCAGTCAGGCGGCGAAGGTCAAATAGTGAGCCATCCAGTGGGTATTTGATGTAGACGCCCAGGTCTAGATCCATCACAGCATGTTGTAATACTTGGGTAAAAAATAGGTTGAATAGTACCGGAGCAAGGACACAGCCTTGTTTCACGCCATTGGAGATGTTGAAGCGATCGGAAGTCTCTCCACCAGATAGGACTTCCCCTGTCATGTCGACATGAAAGAGCTGGATCAGTTTGACGAATTTTGCTGGGCAGCCAAGCTTGCTCAGGATCACCCACAATGCGTCCCTGTTCACTGTGTCCAACGCCTTTGTCATGTCTATGAAGACAATGTAGAGACTCAGGTTCTGCTCAAGGCATTTTTCCTACATTTGCCTCACCATGAAGACCATGTTGATGGTGCTGTGATCTGGTCAGAAGCCACATTGTGATTCAGGCAGGTTCTGCTCTGAAACAGATGACAGGAGTCTGTTGAGTATAACACAGGTGAGGATCTTTCCAGCAGTGGAGAGTAGTGAGATGCCTCTGTAGTTGTCACAGGCTACTCGTGAGCCTTTGTTCTTGTATAGGGCTACAATGGAGGCATCTCTGAGTTCTGGGGACATGTCTTCCTCTTCCCATATGCTGGCCAGCACTATGCGGAATGCCTGGAGCTCCTTTCCATTTAAGGCCTTGTATACCTCGGTTGGGATCCCATCTTTACCGGGTGCCTTGCCTGCACTCATTTGTTGAATGGCTTTTTGGACTTCCTCTATTGAAGGAGGGACGTCAAGTTGTTCAATGGTGTGGTATTGGGGGATCTGGTCAAGGGCGCTTTGGTCGACTGAAGAGGGTCGGTTGAGAAGCTGACTGAAGTGTTCTTTCCACTTGTTGCTGATGCCTTTTTTATCTTTTATGAGAGTGTCACTGTCAGAGGATAGCAAGGGAGTGGTGGTGGTTTTCGATGGCCCATAGACAGTCTTGATGGCACTGAAAAATTGTTTGTAGTTTTTGGTATCAGAAAGCACTGGATTTCTTCTGCCTTTTTTTCCCACCATCGGTCTTGCATCTTCCTGATCTCACGGTGCGCCGTGGCTTGGAGAGACTTGAATCTGTCCTTTTTAGGAGCAGAGTTTGGGTTATTTTGCCTCTCCATAAAGGCTTTGTTCTTTTTGCTCAATAGGTCTTCAATTGCAGTGTTGTTTTCATTGAACCAGTCCTGGTGGTTGCGTTGTTTGGGACCTAGGACTGCCTTTGAAGTTTCCTTCACTGCGTCTCTGAACTGGTTCCATTTCTCGGTTGAGCTTCCAGTGAGTGGTCCCTTGGCAGACAGCTTGTCATCCAGGCAGGACTGGAAAGTTTGCAAATAAGATAGATCTCTAAGACGACTCACATTGTAAAATGAGTGAACTGTCTGGGAGCATTTTGGATGGCGAGACGCAATGCGCATTTAAAGAGTCACTCTAACCAATCGGTGGTCTGTCCAGCATTCAGCTCCTCTCATGGCTCTGGTGATCTTTACATCCTGGATGTCTCGCTGGAGTACAATGATGTAGTCAATGAGATGCCACTGTTTTGATCATGGGTGCATCCATGTTGTTTTATATTTGTTCGCCATTCTGAACACAGCGTTCGTGATGGCGAGTTCGAACTCTGAGCATTTGCTGAGTAGCAGTAGGCCGTTGTTGTTCATTTTGCCCACGCTGTGTTTGCCGAGCACTCCTTTCCATCTTTCATGGTCCTGGCCAACGCGGGCGTTGAAGTCTCCCAGTAGTATCGGCTTGTCATTTGTGGGCACTGAGTGCAGGACGGCACTCAGGTCAGAGTAGAACTGCTCGATGGTCTCCTCTGTGCTGGTCGGTGTTGGGGCATATGCGCTGATGATTGTGGCATACCGGTCCTTGCTGAGAGGCAAAGGGATCTTCATGAGCCTCTCGCGGATGCCCACAGGCAAGTCTGGCAGCTGTTTGAGCAAACTGGCCTTGATGGCCAGGCCAACACCGTGGATTCTGTCTTCATTTGAGGCTCTACCTTTGCAGAAGAAGGTGTATCCAGTGATGGGTTCACCGAGTGATCCCTCTTCTGGTAAGCGTGTTTCACTTAGGGCTGCAATGTCGATGTTATATCGCGCCAGTTCTTTACCGATTAGAGCTGTTCTTCTCTCAGGTCTTGGGGTGTTCTCTCTGTCAAGTAATGTCCTGATGTTCCATGCTCCTAGTAGGAGTTTCTTTGTATTTTTTCTTTTATTTCGACTGCTTAAAGGGATGACCCGCCAGCCGTGGTGTGCTGACCGGGTGTTTGTAGGGCAGGCAATGTTTGGGACACCTTTTCTAGTCCCCTCCTTGATTAGGGTGAGCCGTGCTGTCCTAGAGAGGGCTGCTCAGTCGCCCAGGATGCTGCCGAACGTGCCTGCTGCCCACAGCGAGCGACCACTGGTCCGTGGGCCACCTACATGCAGGATCGTGACTACAACTGCCAGTGGTCACCTCCACCTGTTGTGTCGCCACTCCCCCATCGCCGCAGGTCTTGAAGAGGGTGGACGGGGTTAGGATAGATGAGTGTGCACAAAGACACTTGTGCATGAAGATTTAAGTGGAAGAGTCGATGCACAGAGACAGTCCCCCTCTCTCGTCGTTGGAAGCCTGGGTCCAGTGGCACGAAAACTCGTTACACCTGGAGACTTCCTCAGCTGCATTGGATGGCCTTGTTGTCCTTTGTGCTCCAACATGCCCCGAGCACTCCACAGTGCTTTGCTGCGTCATCCTCTCAGCCATTGAACTTTCTTATTGGTTTCTTCCGTCTGTTCAGCCGAAGCAGTCTTCACGTGCTGGGTGAGCAAAGTCCTGGTTCACCAGGGGTCGACATCGACCCGATGGCTACCCTCACAAGGTTTAGCCAGCCTGTCGAAGCCATTGCCCGGGGTGTGGCCGCTGCCGCATGCGAGCAGCTACTGGGAGCCACACGTGAGAGCTGGGTGTCAGGTGGGTGTCAGAGGCTGGAGAGCTGCCCTAGGAGGGCACGACAAGCCCTCCATACCAGAGATACTACCCCTCCCTGAACACCCCACACACCCCAGAGTTGGACTACATGTCCTCTAAAATCCAACATCCAGCTCTAAATTGATGACCTCAAATAGGATTATATTACTATGAACCGAAAAGGTAAAATATGTGATAGTGTCTTAAAAGCCAGAACTGACCAGCTTGAAAATGAGGTAAAGAAAGTGAAAGATGACCTACAAAGAAAAATAGAACAAAAGGAAAAGCAGAACCAAAAAATCACTGTGCTCCTTTTTTTGATCCCATTTCTTAGCATCAGACACAAACATTAATAACAGTCCCATAATATTTATCAAGACATGGCAAGTTTCCATAGTCTAAATAATGTATTTATATGCTAGGCAAATGAACATCTTAGCTTATTCTATTATAAAAATCAAAAATAGTTAAAAGAAAATCTTCAATACCAGTGATATGTGCTTCAAATGGAAAAATGAGAGAATAATATCAAGTGCTATATGGCACATGTAGGAAGAAAAACAAGAATGTTAAAAATGTATATATTTCATAATCACAGAGGTGAAATATAGAGGCTACTCCCCCCCCCCAAAAGATTCATTTTCTCTTTAACTTGCCATGATCCACAGTGTGAATGAAAATGAGGTAGATAAAGCAATAATGCATTCAAGAAAATACAAAAAAAAAATTACAAAAGGCACAAAATGTTACAAAACCGACATCAAGTCAATATAGGTCACTAATACATATTTTCTTCTTCAAGGTAATATATGTGTTGTCCTATAAAGGCAACTTGTTCAAGTACAAGGATCAACCGAATACAGTGCAAAAAATAGTACAGATCCAGTGCTAAAGAAGTCTTATCACTATCAATAGTCAAATACAATCAGTACAAGCAATTACTCATTATAGACAGAAGGTACAATCAGTCACATGAGTTGCTGTGTGACAAATACATGTTAGAAGTTCCTTTACATCTAGCAAATCTTACAGCCTTGGAGGAGATAGGTTTCAACAAATTCCTCAGTTTGATTGACAGTTAAGCAAGTGAGGTTACTTTCATTTGGAGACTTCCCTGAAAGATCACAAGCTTGGAGATGTGGCATTGTTTGAATGGAATTGTTCTCTGGAGATGGATTGGGAAAAAACTCATTGAATTCAATCTTATCTGTGTACCTTTTATGTTGAATTGAACAGAAGGGTCCGGTAGCTCTGTCTTATCATTGGATTTGGTGTTCTGTCCCCCTTGAAGCTCCTTGTTTTTGATTAGTGTGGAAGGGATTTCACAGAAGAGTTGACTTTTCCTGCTTTTAAGCTGCCATCTTGACTCTGACTCCTTGTTATTCCATTTTATTGATAAAAATATATAATTTTAATTCATTATTTCTAATAAAATATTTAAATTTAAGTAGTTTAACTTAGTGGTGATTGTGCATGCACCATTAATTCACTAATTTAGCAACTTTTTCCTTCTAGCATCTTACCCCTTGAGAATTAATTTCTAAGCTCCAGGTAATTTTTTTTTTCAGTCTGGATCCCCAAAGGACTGCTGACCATTGCTTTCTTAAGGATCCTAGGAGTAAACTTGAGAGAAGGAGGGTTTGGGCATTGTTTCTCATAGTGCCTCTCAATATGCTTCCTATTGATAATGACAGTAGACTCACTTAGACTTTAGGAAAGGGTGTTTACTGAGAACAGCAAGAGCAGCCGAAATAACAGCCTCCATCATTTGGGAGTACACGCTCCACTTGTGCAAAATCTTAGGGACGCCATTGTACCAAAGTAAGAAGGTGAGCACATAGAAAAGAAATGGTGTCCAAGGTTAACAGAGCTCCGAAGTCCTAGGAATTATTTCTCCCTTTATAGAGATCTCATTCATTTCCATCATGTAAGTTTTTCTCTACTGGCTTCCAAGGCTCACAGCTTTCCTAAAGCCCACCGTCTGGGTTCCTCTGTGTCACTGTCAGGTCTCACTCTCCTTGAGTAAGTATCTTTGCACATTTGTTTATGGGCATTCCCATTGGCCCCTCTTGCTTTAATAACTAACTAATACTCCTGCTTCGGGTTGCTGGTAGAACCTCTAATTAGTTTCCTAAACTCTCCGCTGAGGTGAGTGAGGCTGAAGTTATGAATACAAATTAATCTCACAGACATTCATATTAAATTTATGAGCCTTTACTAGTAGGAGGAAGAACACGTTTTCCAGCCTCTTTACCTTAAAAGGTCTGCTCCATCAGGTCCTGGATGCTCCCGGGGCCCTAATCCATCCCATGAGCAGAGGCCACACGGTCAGGTGAGGCAAATAAAGGCCATCCAAGGAGTTGGCCTGAGTTTAATAAAGTTCTGGCACCCAAGAGTTCTAGTTCCCGGATCCCCAGACCAGCATGGTCCCCATCCCACAGCTTGCCAGAGGCAGCTCATCTAGGTAAGTGCAGGGCAGCTGAGAGCGAGCTCTTCCTACAAGTCCAAAGAATGACAGAGAAAGACAAAGAGAGACAGACAGACACCGAGACAGACAGAGAGCCTGTTTCCTGCTCTGGCTTTTCAACCTCAGTGGAAATCCTCCCCCCACAGCCTCCCATTGGCCAGCCTTTCACCTTCAGCCCATCAATAATATTCCTTTACTTCCACTGGTCAGTAATGCCTGCTGCCATGCTGGCAAATTAAGACACATGACTCTGTGGAGCCTAATGGTATCTTGGATATTTAATTCACGCAGCTAGACTGGCCGAATGGTTTCATGCATAATCCTCAACTCTCTTTATTACAAGCAAGCCTGGAGGTGTCGCTGACCCCGATAAAGTGGTGTTTGTCCCTTTATTAAATGATCACGGAACTTTCAGGGACTTGCTTCCTCAAGTCCATTCTCTTGGTTGCTGGATTTAATCTTGACCTAATTACAACTGAAAACACCGCCCTCATCATGTTTTGCTCTATCTTTTGAGATTGAGAGGAGAAAAAAGGTCAGAGTGAGGTCAGAAGGGCTAAATAGTCTGAGAAATGACCTAAGGAAGGCGTCAATGCTTGTTTATGTAGAGCTTTGAATGCCAGAACTACAGGGGGACATATTAGGCATAGGGATAAAGTACGTGATAAAGTACTTAACACAAGAAATGTGAAAATAGGGCTCTCGGATCAGTATATAGGAACAAGTATAGGAGAAAGAAAACTGTCACGATAGCATAATGAAGGGCCAGGCAAGAGATGGGAAAGTCAAACACCAGCTAGCTCCACACACCCCAGCAACTGCTAGAAAAACTAAATGAGTGATGTGCAATGCTGTATAACAAACGGGTTTTCGGGTTCCTCAAAAGTATGTCTGTAGTCATAGGGCCCGATGACATGTAATTGTATGTCGCACAAAAAATTACTGAGATGAATCTCAGGTCCAGTTGTAGGGGGTTATTAAATAGACGGGACTGAGTCTTCCCTTGTAGTCCCTTTTCTTTGGGGGGCAAAACATGAGTCTTAGGAGTAACGCTTCTGGATAAAGCCTCCTCTGGGACCCCTAACTTGAGCTGGTGCTCCGGTGCAGCCCAAGTGTACAAAGCTCTCCTTGTACCTGCCTGGTATCAGACTTTTCCTGGCTAACAAATCTGAGCATCCGATTTAGAATGAGGCATCAGTGGAGAAAATGATCCATGTTTTACCGTATCCCAGATAACACATCAGTTTACAAGGTGGGGTGGGTGTTGCACAGCACGGGTGGTAACATGGTGATGAGGGATTGGACCTGAGGGCCACTGTAGATGGGGGAGTAAGAGTTAGCCTCTCAATCCATTGAAGCTACGTTTTACAGACAGCATGGTGTAGGGAACTCGGGAACAATAAGACCAGTTCAATACCTGCTTCTTTCACAGAGTAGCCATATGAAACTGGACAAGCCACTTACTGTCAGTGGTCCACGAGAAAAATCTAAGAATATGACTTGCAGAGAAGGAAAAATGTGAAATGGTAGAGAAATTTCCTTGTTGGGACCTCCCTATATCAATAGGAAAATAATATCACTAATTTAATGATCTATTATTTATACAAATAAACCATAAGTGTAGGATTTAAGAGATGTAAAAAATCTGAAGGAAGATAGAGAAGCAAAGTCTGTTGAGGAAATTTTCAAAAATAAAAAAAAATAACTAAGAAAATATAGAAGGAAAAAAATGTCAGCCATGTGATACAATAATATGGAGGGAAGAAAAATCAAAATCCCTATAACAATAAGAATAATGATATATTAATGTAATTCAGGAGGAGGTTATCAATAGAAATGAGCAACACCAAAGTTACACGGTGGTAAGCAGAATAGACCCTTGAAGCCTCTTCATCTTGGAAACTCATTCAGACCCTGAAATTCATGCATTGGGAATATCCTCAGCTCCTATAGCCTCTCCTACTGATTATATTGTTCCTCCCAGAACTTCCATTTTAAGGAAGGAGTGGGACAGGGAGTCAGAACAGGGACAGTGTATATTCTTTATTTTTCCAGGTTAGATTAGTGACTTTCCCCCAGAATTTCTCTACCAACCCCCAAAAGTTTCATTCTGGCCACTCATTCAAGTTCTGGAATTCATTTAATAGAAATACTCAATACGCTGCTAACCTTCCAGCCTAAATTTGTCTCTGCTCCCAAATTCTCTCTTTCTCTTGATGTAATTACTATTGGAAACTTTGAAGTCTTTTTTTTTAATTACAGGATTGTAAATTTAGAACTTACAGGAAGCTTAGAAGCCTGTATTCCAACCTCCTCATTTTAGAGATGAAAATTGTGAGGCACAGAAAAAAATAAGGGAGTAGCCTAAGATCACAGATGGCAGCAAGTGAAAAGCAGGGATCCTTTTATACCTGGAATGTTAAAATAGTTTTTCTTAGCATCATAGATTTAGAACAGTAAACTGGATCCGTGTGTCCTTTCTATTCTGTCTCTACAAAATTTTTGTACACAGACACATAAACATACACTCCTCTTTTGTCCACTCAGATGACTGTCACAAACATCTTAGGATCTATCATTTGGAAAACTATAATAACAAGTTCTTTGACCTGTAAAAAATTCTACTTTATGATTCCAAGATAGTATTCTAATCTTAATTAACATCACTCTTCTCACCCTCAACATCTGACTACTAGCTTATTTCTATGTAGGCTGTACTCTTCTGCTTCTTCCTCTCTCCTTTCAGAATCCTTCTTTCTTCCACGCTCAACTTAATTATCTCTTTTGCAAAGTCATCCCTAACCCTTCTTACACACACACACACTTTAAGTATTCTCTTTCTCAATATTTTTCTAAAGCAGTTTGTCTCTACTCTATTTTGAGCACACCCTTATTTTTTATTGTGTGTGTGTGTGTGTCTATCATGCCTTTCCACATCCTCTCCTCACAATCAAGTACACTTCATGGCAATTGAGGGCTACAACTGCACCATTTTAAACTTCTTTATGCACAGAATTTAAAAAAAAATTGTCTTTAACATACAGTAAAATAAGATTTAATGTCCTTTGAATTCACATTTTCAAGGCTTACTAAAGCATTTTGCTCACAAAAGACCTAAGTTAAGTAACAAAGATATAATGTTCTGAATTTACAAATGAGAAAATGGAAGCTTTAGTGAAATTACTTGCCCAAGGCCATACAACTAGTAAATTGTTCTCTTTCCAATTAAATCCATTGTCTCTAATGGAAAACAATGGAGAAGTAGGTGTGATTTCCTCATAACTATATACTTAAGATGCTCTTTCAACTCTTCAACATCTTTAAAATATTGACAAGCATGTTCATGTCACTGGAACCTCAAAAGAAGTAACATTAGTGTCAAAGAGTGCTGCATTTAAAGAAAAAAGGAATACTTTTGAATTTCTGTCTTCGTACTTAATTGCTGTTGTTAGATCTCTTAACACTGTGAGAACAAAGAGAAGTCACTTGGACTCACTGGAATTCATCTTCCTCACCTAGAAAATACCAGAGTTGGACTATAGTGGTCGTCTCTCCGTAACAGAGGATGACGATTGTCTTTGTACGTTTTTGTGCACAAAGACACTTGTGCATGAAGATTTAAGTGGAAAAGTCGATGCACAGAGACAGTCCCCCTCTCTCGGCGTTGGAAGCCTGGGTCCAGTGGCACGAAAGGTCGTTACACCTGGAGACTTCCTCAGCTGCATTGGATGGCCGTGTTGTCCTTTGTGCTCCAACACGCCCTGAGCACTCCACAGTGCTTTGCTGCGTCGCCCTCTCAGCCGTTGAACCTTCTTGTTGGTTTCTTCCGTCTGTTCCGCCAAAGCAGTCTTCACATGCTGGGTGAGCAAAGCCCTGGTTCACCAGGGGTCAGTGACCCGATGGCTCCCCTCACAAGGTTTGGCCGCCTGTCGAAGCCGTTGCCCGGGGTGTGGCCACTGCCGCATGCTAGCAGCTACTGGGAGCCACACGTGAGAGCTGGGTGTCAGGTGGGGGTCAGAGGCTGGAGAGCTGCCCTAGGAGGGCACGACAAGCCCTCCATACCAGAGGTACTACCCCTCCCTGAGCACCCCATACACCCCAGAGTTGGACTACATGTCCTCTAAAATCCAATATGCAGCTCTAAATTGATGACCTCAAATAGGATTATATTACCATGAACCAAAAAGGTAAAATACGTGATATCAACACATGAAGTATTTTGAGTTGAAATTATAAATATGTCCAAGATAAATTCTGAAAGAGTAAATCCATGTTAACTTACTAGAGAATGCTAAGCAGACTTGGGGATCCATCCATTAAAATTAAATCATGATGATATGAGGCCAAACTTCACTAAGTCATCTAAGTTTTTAGCTCTGAGACATCTATGACTCATTTATATAATTTCTTCTATGTATCCTACATTAACTCAGTATTTCTTAACACATTCGGAAATGCCTGCACATTTTGTCCAAAAATAGGTAAAAACTAAGGGTTTTGATAAAAGGAATTCTAATCTTGCATTTCAAATTATGTAGGCTTTCTGTATTTTCAGCTAGCAAGTCATCTCATAGAGTATAATGAGCCAAGAAGAGAGACTAGGGCAAAGATTTAATTGCTGTTACACTTTACCTGCTGATTGTTAAGGATTTGGTAGAGATAATTATCTCATGCTGAGAACTAGCTAATCCTTTAAAACAGTAGCAGCAACATAAACTACCTTCTACTTCTAGATACACCATTTGTTGAAGATTCCAAGGCCATTGTTAGCAAGATAAAAGGAAAGACCCTTTTAATGGCTCGATTTAACAACTTAATGGGGTGTTAAAATTAAAAGAGAAAGCCTTTATCAAAATTGTTCTAATTTTCAGTGTCTAAATCTTTAACTTTTTAACTTTGGGATTTCTATTTTCTCCCTCTTTATTTTACGTTACTGAAAGACATACTTGGAGAAAATGAACAGCCTTGGATAGTATCTGTATTTATATTCCTGCCAATTTTCTGCTAACAGAGTTTGGGACACCAGGGGGTTAAGGTAAAGATATTTATTTCTCTGCATTTCTTGCCCCATCCCAATCACTTTAAGGAACCATTTCTGCCTAGTACCATGCAACACCAAGTTTTGTTTTTTTCTGTTTTAGTATACTTTAAAACATTTTTCTTTACCTCCTCAAACATAAAAGTACATTCTAGCAAATGATAATTTTGCAGTGTGGTCAGGTCATGCCCAGGTATAACTAGGGGGCACGTATGCAATATCTTCATTGTTTTCTGATATCAAAACATGGAGAGAATTCTACCCACTGATAGGCTTTATGGAAGAAAGTATTTAAGTACAATTATTTTTAGTAACAATATAACTTTGATTGCTAGTGATAGGATGGAGTAGACTGGATATCCTCAGAACTCAGATGGAAAACATACCAAAGGATGATAGAGGGAATGAATATCAGCAGCAAATTTATTGTGACACAAAAAGGCAATCAATAACTGTTAGTTTCAATGTGGTAGGGACAGTACGATGGTGTAATGGATACACCACACAGCATGGCGTCTAGAATACTCACCTTCCAGAGTTCAAATATGGACTCAGACATTTATTAGCTGTGTGACCTAGACAACTCACTCTATCCTATTTATCTCAGGTTCTTCATTTGTAAAATGAACTGTAGAAGGAAATGGCAAACCACTTCAGTATCTCAATGGAAAAAACAAACAAACAAGGTAAGAAACAATCAGATATGAATGAAAAATGACTGAACAACAACAATAAATAAAAGGTTGTTCTGTACAAAAGCAAATATTGATCTGCATTGATAGAATGTTCCTTGTTAGTAGATTATACACCAATAAAATAACAGATCTCATTTAAAAATCCAAATGAGATTTGATGGACATTGATGGGATGTTGATGATTCAGAAATTCTAGGCAATCTGCAATGGATGTCAATATTTTCAAAATACTCAACAATATTCCTAAAAATACTTTCTCATCATGGTGAAAATGAAATACTTTCTGGCCTAATTTTAGACAATTTTGCATTTCTACCTAATACAATTATACTGAAGGATCCATGAATTTAAGAACAAATATACTTTCAAAGTTCTAGTCTTGCTACTAGGTTCTTCCCTCATAGTCCTAGGGAAATGAATGATGAAGAGAAAACTTGGAGCAGGGGATTAAAAAAAAAGAATAAAATAAATGTGGAAGATTTTTTTTCAATTTTTGAGAAAAGGTTGTTGAGCTGAGCTGTGCATTCTCCAGTCTCCTGGGACTTACACAACTTTGTAATATTATGTTGCTCAGGCAGAACTCCCTATTACTTTTATTATGTATATGCACACACCTGGTTTTGAATGAGAGAGGCAAGCAGGTAGCTACCAAAATTTCTATCTGCTCCTCTAGCCTGCTGCAGACTTCAGCTCCACCAACTTCTAAAAGAAATCCTGTGATCGTCCATGTTTTGCAATATAAAATGTATCAGCTTCAAGGGTCTTTGAGAGGAAAATGCTTAGGAAAAACCAGCTCTCTTTTTGCTATTTTATGTTGGAAGAAAAAATAAAGACAAAACTTTTAGGAGTTGTTTTCCTCCTTTATTGTAGGTTATTTCAGGAATAAGATGGATATAGAAGGAATAGGATAAATTGTACAATTTGTGTTATTTTAGTAGAGGGATAAACAGAGGACCAATCAATCTAGTCTCAATACTTAATTAGTGAAAAAATAAGTATAACAAAGGAGTGTCCTGAAACTCTAAATTAAAAACAAAAATGTGAAGCGGTACAACTAAGTAAATCTAAAATTATAACCTGAACTGGATCTGTTTCACCTGTTAAAAAGAAGAAGCAAATGTTATATCTTTCTTTCCTTTCTCTTCTCTCATTTAGCAAAAAATATCCTCCATAACTACAAAACTGTAAAGGAACATGTGGTAGTATTCTATTACTCAAGCTCTGCCCTTACTATCATATCAAGTATGAACTCAACTATTTAGGTCAGCTGAATCCCAGGATGCTTATTTCTCTTCATCTTTCCTTTTTTAAATAGATGATTGAATGACTTTCTTGAGACATCTATATCTAGACTTGGAGTAGATATTGTGATGGCCTATGTCCATTTGGTAGAAATGACTAGTGGCAAAGACAATTCTTTCATCTAAAAAAAAAGAAGAAGATTTGGCAGAAGATCTGGAGTTTGGATAGTCTATAAAATTCATAGATGAAGTGAAATTCTTATCCAGTGTTCACAAGTTGCATTATGTTCATTTTGTGTGTTTGTTTTTGAGCTTTGGGAAAATCAATTTATTAAAAATTTTTTAAATTTAGAATATTTTCCTATGGTTACAGCATTCATATTTCCCATCACACCAACTTCCTCCCTCCCAGAGCTCACAAGAAATTTTACTAGTTTAAACATGTATGATTGTTCAAAACCTATTTCCATATTATTCAAATTTACAGGAGAGTTATCTATTTTTGGTCAATTGCAAATATTATTCCTTGGTTCCAAAAATCATATTTATTCCTCCCTCTCCTCTCCCCACCCTTCCTGCAGCCAACGTGCAATTTCACTGGGTATTACATGTGTCCTTGATCAGAATATATTTCCATGTTATTGGTGTTTGCATTAGGATGTTCATTTAGAGTCTACATCCCCAGCCATTTTCCCTTGACTCATGTAGTCAAGCAATTGTTTTTCTTCTGTGTTTCTACTCCCACAGCTTTTCCTCTGAATGTGGATAGTGTTCTTTCTCATAGATCCCTCTGAGTTGTTCAGGATCACTGCATTGCCACTAATGGAGAAGTCTATTACATTCGATTGTACCACAGTGTATCAGTCACTGTGTACAAAGTTCTCCTGGTTCTGCTCCTCTCGCTCTGCATCACTTCCTGGAGGTCTTTCCAGCTGACATGGAATTCCTCCACTTTATTATTCCTTTGAGCACAATAGTATTCCATCACCAACATAGACCACAATGTGTTCAGCCCTTCCCCAATTGAAGGGCATCTCCTCATTTTCCAAATTTTTGCCACCACAAAGAGCGCAGCTATGAATATTCTTGTACAATTCTTTTTCCTTATTATCTCTTTGGGGTACAAACCCAGTAGTGCTATGGCTGGATCAAAGGGCAGACAATCTTTTAGCTCCCCTTGGGCATATTTCCAAATTGCCCTCCAGAATGGCTAGATCAATTCACAAGTCCACCAGCTATGCATTAATGTCCCAACTTTGCCACATCTCTTCCAGCATTCATTGCTTTCCTTTGCTGTCATGTTAGCCAATCTGCTAGGTATGAGGTGACACCTCAAAGTTGTTTTGATTTCCATTTCTCTGATTATAGGAGATTTAGAACACTGTTTCATGTGCTTATTAATAGTTTTGATTTCTCTGACTGAAAATTGCCTATTCGTGCCCATTTATCAATTGGAGAATGGCTTGATTTTTTTGTACAATTGATTTAGCTCTTTATAAATTTGAGTAATTTGACCTTTGTCAGAAGTTTTTGTTATGAAGATTTTTTCCCAATTTGTTATTTCCCTTCTAGTTTTGGTTACATTGGTTTTGTTTGTACAAAACCTTTTTAATTTGATGTAATCAAAATTATTGATTTTACATTTTGTGATTTTTTTCTAAATCTTGCTTGGTTTAAAAATCTTTCTTTTACCAAAGGTCTGATATGTATACTATTCTAGGTTCACATCATTTACTTATAGTTTCCTTCTTTGTAGCAGTCTACCCCTAGCTATGGGCAAGGGAAACAGTTAGTAAGTACAGAGTGGCTTAGAAGAGAGCATGCTCAGTTTTGAGCATGCTGAGTCTTGCGCATGGCTAGGAAAGCCTCTGGCCCTTGACCCCAGCTTCCCCCAGGTTAGTCGGGAAAACAGGTTTCTTTGTGTTCACCTGGCTAAGAGAAACCACACCTATACCTTGTCATTGACCAATGATAATCATCCCTATGTATGGTGTATATTTGCATATCAAAGAGATTAAATACCAGGCCACAGCAAGCTCTGCCCCTCTTCTCTCTCTTCCTCACTTGGATCTCAACTCTCACTGATGCCTGTCCTTGCTGGAGCTTGGCCTCTGGACAAGCTCCATCTTCGATTCCTTTCCTTATCTACCTCTCCCACCTGGGACCTGGCCTTTGGCCAGGCACTTTCTTTTCTCTATTGTGCCTCTGACCTGTGTGGTATTAAATTTGGATCACTGGATGGGTATAAGCCTTCTGAGTAGTCCACTGATCGGAGTTTCTGCTGTGGCTCCTTGATAATTAATAAGGCCCGGATTTCTGACTTATTCCTGCCACCTCATATCTCTGACTTGACTCCGCCACCCCCTCGTGGCATCCAGAACTTCTATCCTTCCTCTATCTTCCTATCTTGAGGCTTCTCGCGGGTTCGAGGAAGCTTCATTCTTTATGTTCAAGTCATTTACCCATTCTGCATTATCTTGGTGTAGGGTGTTTGATGTTGATCTAAACCTAATCTCTCCCATACTGTCTTCCAATTTTCCCAGCAGTTTTTATCAAATAGTGGATTTTTGTCCCCAAAGCTGGGATCTTTGGGCTCGTCATACACTGTCTTGCTGAGGTCACTCACCCCAAGTCTATTCCACTGAACCTCCTTACTGTCTCTTAGCCAGTACCAAATTGTTTTGGTGACCACTGCTTTATAGTATAGTTTGAGATCTGGGACTGCATGTCCTCCTTCCTTTGCATTTTTTTTTTCATTATTTCATTGGATATCCCTGATCTTTTGTTCTTCCAAATGAACTTTGTTATTTTTTTTTCTAATTCAGTAAAAAAGGTTGTTTTTTTTTTTGGTAGATCAATGGGTATGACACTAAATAAGTAAATTAATTTGGGTAGGATGGTCATTTTTATTATATTAGCTCGTCCTAACCATGAGTAATCAATGTTTTTCCAATTGTTTAGTTATCGTTTTAATTGTGTGTAGAGTGGTTTGCAGTTGTGTTCATATAATTCCTGTGTTTGTCTTGGCAGATAGATTCCTAAGTATATTATACTCTCTAGGGTGATTTTAAATGGAATTTCTCTTTCTAATTCTTGATGCTGAAATGGGTTGGAAATATATAGAAATGCTGATGACTTATGTGGGTTTATTTTGTATCCTGCAACTTTGCTAAAGTTGTTGATTGTTTCGACTAGCTTTTTGGTTCATTCTCTAAGACTCTTTAAGTAGATTTGGGCTATTCTGTCCTGAAGGGGCCTCTTTCCTGCTCTGCTTATTAACTAGATTAGGCAGATGGAGCTGACCTGTTGAATTAGTAAGCCCTGAGACCAGATCTTCCCCAGCTGCCTTCAAAAACTGCAGGTGAAAATGAAGGTGTGAAGACTGAAGTTACTCTCATTCTCCTCCCTACTCTTTTCTGCCAGGCACCTTGTTTCTAGCTGCCTGGTCAGTGCCCTAAGCTTCCCATGCTGGTTCCTAGGTACTCTGTCATGGTTGACTGGGCTCCCAGTCAAATGGATTCTCACTGGGGGTCTCAGTGCAATAGGTGGGTTAGGGGTGTGGGAGATTGAGCTTCCCTGACCTCTGAAGGCTTCTTATCTGCACTATGATTGATGAGATTAAGCCAATTGAGCTAATCTGCAGAGCTGGATGTACCCTGAGGCCAAAATCTCCAGAGGCCCAAGTTGGAGTGTGGTGGCTGAAAGTTGTGACCAGGCTGCCCTCCTCTCTGAACCTCTCCTCCAGCTGCCACCCTGGTAGCTATGATCAGAGCTCTGAGTCTTGAGTAGATGTGGTAGCAAGGCACTCCCCCAGGGCTGGAGCTCTCACCCTGAAACCCCATCACCCTTCTGAGTTTCCGCATAGTAGGTAGGGCAGGGGTCCTAGGACCTTCCTTCTTTCTTTTCCTTAAACTCAAGAATTCAACCTTCTCTGCATACATTTTAAGTTGAATAGAGCAGGAGAGTTTCCCAGCTCTGTCCTGTTGTTGGATTTGCTTTTGTGTCCCCATCAAAGTGCTTTTTTTATGCTGTGGAAGAATTTTCAGAGGTCTCAACTTTTGCTGTTTCTAAGCTGCCATCTTGACTCTGCCTCCCTTGATCCTTAATGAAATCATTACTTTCTACTTGTCTAATTCTAATTTTTTATAAAGTATTTTCTTCAGTGAGCTTTTAAACCTCTTTTTCCATGTGACCAATTCTACTTTTTAAGTTCTTTTTTTATTGGACTGGTATACATTTTTTAATTTGTCCAATTCTACCTTTTATAGAACTCTTGTACTCAGTAAATTTTTGTACCTCCTTTTTCCTTTGGTCAATTCTACTTTTTAAATTATTTTCTTCTTATATCACTTTCATTTATTTCACCCATTTTCCCTTTTCCTCTCTTGTCTGAATTTTTAAAATGTTTTTTTCAAACTCTTCTAGAGCTTCAGACAAATTCCCCTTTTCTTTTCATGTTTTGAATGTAGCTGCTTTTATCTCATTGTCCTCTTCTGCGTTCATGCCTTGTTCTACCTTGTTGACATTATAAATTTCTATAGTCAATTTTCTTTTTTATGTTTGTTTTTTTCAGCCTTTTATTAAACTTTTATTTTTATCTTAAAAGTGGGTACTCTGGGTAGAGGGGTCCCTCTCTTAAACTTCAGTATTTTCTTGCAGAGGTGGTACAATGGTCTATAGGCTGAGAACTCTGCGTGCTGTCTCCCACTACTTATTCAGTGTCCCTCTGATCCTATTGTTAACTTGTAAAACTAAGAACAATATCTGGACTGAGGGCCTTGTGCTGATCTTGGGCTTCAACAAGAGCAGGCTTAAGCTAGCCAGACCTGTTGGAGGAGTTGTGCTAGGGCTCAGAAAATTTTGAGTGGTGCTCTTCTATTGACATAGGAAAGGACTCTGAGTCTCTCTGCCGACCTGGGGCCAGTTTCAGTACCTCAAGCAGAAGAGAAGGTGGGGGCTCTTGCTGTTGGCATGCATTGATGATGTGACATTGTTGAATACTGCACTCCCCTTTCACTTCAGTGAAAGAGACTTTTTCTCCTTACCTTCCCAGTTGTCTCCGGCAGGAAAATTGCCCCAAGTTGCCTCTTTCTTGTTCTGCAATTCTAGTTCTTGTTTTGAAGCTTTATTTTAAGGTTGGTTTGAGAGGGTTTTCAGAGAGATTTGAGTGATGCTGCCTATGCCTCTACTCCACCATCTTTGCTCTAGGTCTGCTTAAAGTTTTAAAAACGAATGAGTAGTAAAATTTAAAAAATGACACAAGAAAAATAAAATAAAAACAACTTAGACAAGTTTATATTTGATGATAGAAGCAACAGAAAAGTAGCTATGCCATTGCAGAGGAGTAGTTAAATGGTTAGAGGTTTTTTATAAGTGAAAATTACCAAAAAAAAAAGTTTGGTAATTGAGTTGTATACCTAGCAAGTAAGGAGTTAGTCAAGACAAATATTGACTAAGCGTGAGATACTGATACTATGTCTATGCATTTCCTAGGAAACCGGGAAGGAAGACACCAAGATGGGAAATTTCTTGTAAGACTATAAATAATACATCCTAGATGTAAAGTTCATCTAGGGCAACCCCTTCATTTTACGGATTAAGATTTTGAAGGATAAAAAGGTCAAACAACTGGCTAAAACTCAGATATAGCAAATAGCAGAGCTAGCATTAAGATGAAATTTCTTTTCACATCTGGTACCCTCCTACTATGTTCTATAAATCACCATGTTTCAGGTAGTAGTGCTCACAACAGATTAAAATGTGATCCTCATCCTAATCTATTGGTAGAAAGACATTGCAAAGTACAGAGATCTTATCTGGTGATCAGTGGGAAAGAGTGAAAAGAGGCTTCAAATGTTTTCATGGGGATTTAATATTATATGCTATGTTAGTTATATAATTGGTTCTGGTTGGCAAACTGAATATTTCCCACTTTTCATAAAAATGAAAAGATACAAATTATAAAATGGAAAGAGTTATATTTATAGGCAGAAATTGTGGAGTTTTACCCCAATTGCACCACAACTGGACCCCAAGTAAATCCTTTGACCTCAAAGCACCTTTAATTTTGATTTCTACATCATGAAAGTTTGAATTAGATGATTGCTATCTATGATTTTTCTTTGGCTCAAAAATATTTTGAATTTTCTAAATTAGAGGTTTACTAAATCCATGAATTAGCTATTAGTATTTCCAAAGTTTTAGATAGTTTGCATATTTTAGAAATTTCCTATTAAGAAAATGAAACTCACAACATTTACATAACAATGAATAGTATATTAAACACATTAATTAGGGGGGAAGCATATATCTTTTCATGCACAACTGGCCTATCATATGAATTTTGATAAATTTGAACTATAGAAAATAATTTTGGATGACAATATTTCAAAATGGTCTTCCTCATCATAGACATGTATAATATACTGTTTCAAATACTGAATGAGAAACAGTTGCTTAATGAAACACAAAATGAATGACAAAATTTGGTCTTTGAACATGAGCCAGGCAATGTTGCCAAATATTTTAAGATATTGAAACTGATAGGCTATCAGTCACTTGTGACATTTTTTATACATCATTCCAACAAAATAGCACTCTTGAAATGAGAAAAAAATACTAGGCATAAAAAATGATACACTGTCTCATTTGTGTTCTGATATTTTTATCTTAATTGACTGTTTTGAATGCCTTCTATTACTTCTATCCTTCTCTGTCTTATAAAGGGAAAATTCTTTGATAATTTTGTTACATCTGAAATTTTCCAAGTGAGTTTTTCCTCCCTTCTCAATTGTATTCCATCCTGGAAATAATTTATTTAATTGCTTAGTCATCATTATTTTATCTTTGATGTTTATGCATTTCATTGTAGACATCGACTTACTTTGTGCTTCTTATAGAATTTCCATTTAAGGCTACAATCTATTTCTAAAGAAGAGCTCCCTTAATGTTTTTGGTCAATCTTCTAGTTTCTTAGAAGTTCAAGATAGCTTTCTTCTTTTGTCCAATTAGTTTCATAGTCCTATTTTTTTTCAGCTATTTTAAAGTAGAAATCATTTGTTTATTTTCATCTTACTGTATTTTTTCCTTATATTCCTACAAATTCAGAATTTTCCCAATTCCATCTCTTTTAGGAACTTTTTCCTTCACTTTGCTTTTTTTTTGGGGGGGGGAGCGGTAGGGAGATTGATTGGAACCTATAAGAACAGCTGAATTTTTGCATGAAAATAAGGATTTATTTTATAATATATATATATTATATAAATAATAAATAAATAAGCAATTTATGTTGTCAGATTTGAGAAATTGCCATGAAATTTAATATCTTAATGCATTAAATAGAGTAGAGACCATATTCCCATATTTCTGTAAGAGAATCATTTTTCCACAGAGCCTGAAGGTAATGGTTTGCTTTTCAATGATTAGGGTAAGAGCAGTTATATGGTTAGAGAGAAATTACACCATAATCTTTATTTATCATCACTCACAACCACCAGTCATCAAAATGCAAATTATCACTTGTGCTAAAATATCATTCATGTGTATTGAGGCATGATATGCATGAATAATCTAATCCAGACAAATTCTGGGCTCAAACATACTAAAAACTGTAATTCTGGGAAACTTGGGCTATGTCAGGTTTGCTTTTAAAAGTAATTAAAACTTTTTAAATACAACTTACTTTAAAAAAAGTTGAAGTCTTTTTTTTATCTCATCTCCTTGTAAAATCACAGATTTGTCCTATTGTAATTTTCCGTCAAATTGTCATGAAACAGTTTCACTAAGTGCCCTACCACAGGAGAAAGAGTAACTTTGAAAGTGATTTTGAAAATAAGAAAGAATACTTTTGTTGAGAAAATTAATTGAATCCAGATACTTGCTAACTAAGGTTTTTTTAACTCTATACTCTGTTAACCAGGCAAAAAAAAAAATACAATAACTTGAGTCACTGATAAAAATTACTAAGTGTAAATCTTGAAATTTCTCAGACTTGTGAATGTTAAAAATTTCCCCATCGGGGAATTCTCAATTGGAACAATTCCCTACTGGGAATATTCCCCATTTTGACAGTGAGAACTCTACTTGGATCAGAAATGGGAGGACCTCTGCTCCACCCATATTTGGGACTGCTTTGTGGGAGAAAACTCCTTGCTAAACAATGAGGGTACTTGGGCCCATACTTATAGTGAGGCAAAAAGTTCTTTAAGCCATGCCTGTTTTTAGAGGTAATACAAAGGGATGCTAAGTACCTATTGAAGGTCAGGCAACCTATAAACTTGCCAGGAGCAAAGAGGTGAAAACTTATTCAGAAGTTTTTTTCTGGTTCAAACTTACTAAAGGGATTAGTCGACCCAGCAGTGTTTTTTTCTGATTCAAACTTACTAAAGGGATTAGTTGACCCAGCAGTGAATTCAGAATGGGCTGTCCCTTGGAAAACGTCTACTGTGATTGGTAGATGGAAGAACTTAGGGGAGGTGACATAGGAGAAAACCCCCTATATAAGAAAAAGTAGAATCGCTTATGAAGCAAATCCTTTTGGAGGATCTCTTGAGAGAGGCTCTGGAGAAGGGAAGCTCTTGGAGGACAATCTCTAAGGAGATCTCGCTGGAGCTCCTCTGAGGGGGACTCTGTCCCTCTGGAGACTCTGGAGAGAGGCCCTTTGGAATAGTCTCTGGCTGGAACTCTCTCTGAGGAGACTCTGTCACTAGAATCCTTGCTTAGACAAATCTTATGGTGAGTGATAAAAGACTGATTCTCTCTCTCTTAAGACTCAGGTCTATGCCATGTTGGCTTAAGGCTCTTCATACTTATACTTTTCTCTCTCTCTCTCTCTCTCTCTCTCTCTCTCTCTCTCTCTCTCTCTCTCTCTCTCTCTCTCTCTCTCTCTCTCTCTCTTTTTGATTACTCATTGTATTATTAATTAAATTCTCTATAAAACCCAGTTGGCTTGGGTATATTCATAATTGGGAATATTTCCCTGGTGACCACCTTATATTAGATTAAAAAACCAAGACACTGTAGTGAAAACATATTTCCTGCAGTCACAATTTACTCACCCACTCTTATATCTATCACAATTTATATCATCCACTCTTTTAACTGCCACAGTTTATGGTCTCCAACTATTTTAAATTCTACACTAAGTAAGCAATTTTATTAAAAATTATTGTCCAGTGAGGTGTTGTAGTTTTGTTCTACATGTGTCTCTATGTGTTCACTTTTTTGCTCCAGAATTTTCTACATATTACTTTGTTAAATAATGTGAGACATGACATAGAAGCCCAGGCAAACTATTATCAGGGAAATTCCTTTGCTCCCTTACATCCTCATGAATCCTAGCCTAAAACATCCAACGACCCCTATAGGACCCTGACATGATTGTCCTCCTTTGATCCTCCTTAGATTTAATATGGACAGAGAGATGCACCTCCAGGTTACACCTCGATTCTTTCAGGCTGTATCTCGGACATCTGTCTGTTCCCTAAAACTGAGGAATCTTTATGAGGGTCATTCCCTTTGTCTCCAGGCAGACCCCAGTCCGATGGCCACCCCACCAAATACCTGAGTGACGACCACTCTAGAGTCATGTCTACACTATGATCAAGAGTATAAAATCCCCAGAATTGATGGGTTCCGGGAGCAGTCTTCCATCTTGCTGTTCCACCTTGCTATCTTCCTGGCCATTCTCAACACTACTTTCCTAAATTAATAAATTTATTTTTTTTGTTTTTAAGCTAAGTTTTGGAGTCTTACATTCTTGCCAAAGGTATCCTTCCCGAACTCCAGGGGTATACATCTGAACCCCATAACAAGACATATTCCACTTCTTGGGGAAAATTTAAAATCCTGAATAACTCCCAGAAAATGTCCTCAGCTCCCCCCCCCCCCAATTTAAACTTATTTATTTTATTTACTGATTCTGTAATAAGCAGCCAGAGGCAATCTCTCTTTAAGCTTATGTGGTTTTATCTTTGGTTATTTTATGTTATGCATAGTGTGTGAATCCCTGATCCTCAATCCTTTACCTGCCACTTCATGTCTTCAGTGTCTTTAAAGACCTTCAATCTTGAACCTTGAGCAAGGAATTCTGAGTAGAAAAAGGTTGGGGAAGGTAGGGAAGCAGTTTCCCTTATATATTTGGGTAAAAACAACTGATATAATCTGGTAAAAAGGGAAAAAAGCATATCATAGTGGATGGAAGGATAGACTTGGAATCAGGGACATTTTGCTTTAAATCTCATCTCTTAGTATTTGTGTGTGCTTGACTTGTATTAAACAGTCTTTTCCCTTCTTGATCACAGTTTCATTTGGTGTTATTTCAAAGCCTTTCATTTCCTGGGCCCTTTGTATATTTCCCATCTTCTGACATCCCACTACCCTCATCAAGAGCCTCTGGGTATTTATTACCTCAACATTTTATCTCCCAGCAATGGATTTTCATACACTGTGTTACATGCCTAGAATTTGCTTCCTCTTACAACTCTTTTCCTGGCTTTTCTGGCTTCCTTCAAGTTTTAATTCAACTCATATTTTGTGAAGAAACCTTTCTAAAGCCACTTTACTGCCAGTGCCCTTCCTCCATTATTATTTTTATGTATTGTATACAGTATGTATTCTTTTTGTAGATAATTGTTTTTATGCTATCTCACTCATTAAGATGTGAACTCCTTAAGTGCACAGATTTTAATAAAATGGATTTTCATTGTATTCTTAGTGCTTAGCACAATATCTGGCACATATTAGGTACTTAATAAATACTTGTTTACTAATGGACTTTAAACACAAAGTTATCAGAAAATATACATTCTCATAAACAGCATTTGTTTAATGACAAGAGATACCCTCTTTATATTATTTCAAGGGTAAATCAGAGCAAGACATCGCTTGTGAACTATAAAATTGAGACATAACTTCCAACTGTGAATCACAATTTAAGAATATTTTCCAACTCTCACATTATATAGCACAATTTTCAAAATTTATTTCTGAGTCAAAAACTGGTCTTGGATGACATATCATGAGGATGAATTCCAAATCAGAGATATAGTATTGAAAATGTAAATAGATTCCAATGAATATTGTTGCACTCTTTTATTCATCTTAAATGAATTAGAGGCAATCAGTGACTAAATCACTTTTTGGTTTTGTAAACCTTGTTCATTACCTAATTTTCCTAATCTTGGAACCTAAAATTTAGACCTTTTCACAATTATAACATTGATTTTTGTACTCTTAAACCTCCAAAGACTTAGGTATTATATTTTTCCTTGTCTAAGAAGAATTAAATGTTTTACAGATCTGCATTTTTTATTCACTCATCAAATGTTTAATAATATTATGCTATTATAATATTTAGGCATAAGATAATATGTCCGTTTACAATAAACTTACACTCAAAGCAACAGTCCTCTTTCCTAAACTACTATTCATTTTATTGCTTAGTCATATTAAAGTACAAGGTATTTTTTAAATCACCTAGAATGACAGAGCTGTGAAACATTTAGCTCAAGCAAAAAATTATACTTTCATATCAGTTAATGTTTCTATGAGAGTTAAAATATATGCTGGTGGATAAAAAAATTATTCATATTTTGGAACCAAATTAAAATAAATTTAGATGAAATTAAAATGCATATCCTCTGTAAACATGTTAATTCAAAACTAACAGTATAATTAAATTGTATATTATTAGATCTAGATTAGATGAGTTTTCTTGAGGGATGTGAAAATTCACTGTATGTTCCAGTAAGCATTATAATTTCATCAACATTTTAAGTACTGCTCATCCGTTATCATAGTGATCTTCTAATCTATACTATTATTCTATTAAATCAGTCTGTATTTTAACAATTTGTCTACCTTATTTTACTTTTCAAAGTGATAAGTGAAGGTAATTTTTTCTGTTAATTTCAGTTCATAAGAGTTATATCCTTTAGTTCACATTTAAGAAAATGCTTTGAAATTATGTCCAAATAGCTGAGAACCATAAGTACTTTTCCCTGAAATTATAATCTCTATAAACTGTTTCCTTTCTAAACTTTTTTTTCAACAAAACTCAATTTTCAAAGAAGACAAATTAATCTATATTTAATTATAAACCACCAAGGTAATAAAATACATAAAGAAAGCCCATTTTAAAGTGGATGGGAAATCAAGGAAATCAATGAAATAACTCTAACCCTATTTAAAATAATTAATAAGATGATACATACAATATTTAAGCCATGTGTAGTTGAACAGGAGTGGGCATAGTACCCCTTACTTTAGCACTGCTTCTTTACATACAATTCCCACATGATTTTCTTCCATTCTAGTTCCTCAAAGCACCTTCTTGGTGAAGCTTCCTCTCCCCAATGAAAACTTGTTAACCTTGTCTTCCATGACACATCTAATTGACTTAGGGCCATATAAAGGAACTAGTGAAGAATCTGCGAATATCGAGCAGCTTGGGCCTTGCCCTTCACAGAGCAGGACCTTGTGAGCTTCAAATTTTCTCTAATTGGTATTCTAAAGTATCTCTAGAATAGCTGATATCAGTCTGTTTGGGGAAAGAATGGACTGACTAATGATATTATGAATATTATCCAAGAAACTTAGCAAGGGCTAATACTAACAATAAAAAAAAGAAGAAATTGAATAGGCAATGAGGAAAGAAAGCTATCACTTTTGCAAATGATATGATGCTATAGTTACAGAATCCTAGAGTATTAACTAAACAATTAATTGAAAATAATGAACAACTTTATCAAGGCTTCAGGATATATAAAAAAAACACACAAAAATATCAGCATTTCTGCATATTACCAAGATAGCCCAAAGAAAAAGAATAGATAGAAAAGGAAATACCATTTAAAATAACCAGAGACAATATGAAATATCTGGGAATCCATCTGTTATTACAAACCCAGGAATTCTATCTTCACAACTACAAAGCATTTTTCACACAACATTGCTAAGATCTAAATAACTAGCAAAAGCATTAATTGCTCTTGGTTAGATTGAGCCAATATAATTAAAATGTTGATTATACATAAATCAATTCATTTATTCAGTTCCATGCCAATCAAATTACCCCAAAAATATTTTATAGAGCTAGAAAAATAACAATAGCATTTATTTGAAAGAGCAAATGGACAAGAATATCAAGCAAATTAATAGAAAAAAAAAACAGGAAGGTGCTTTAGCAATACTGAATCTCAAGATGCATTATAAAGCAGTAACCATCAAAACAATCTTGTACTGGTTAACAAAAACAGTAGTAAATCAATGGAATAGATCAGGGAGTGAACACACAGTAGTAAAGTACCATGGTAGCCTCATTTTTGAGAAATCCAAAAATCCAAATGTGATTGAAGTCACTATTCCACAAAACTGCAAAGAAAATATAATATAGAAGAAACAAGGCACAGCCCGATAGCTCATGGCAAGGTAAAGTAAAAATGGATATATGATTTAGAAATAAAGGGTGATACCATAAATTAGAGAATGGAATTGTATATCCATAAGAGAAAAAAATATTACAAAGCAAGTTATAGAGAATATTTAGATGCAAAATACATCACTTTGACAACATTAAATTAAATAGTTTGCACACACACAAACAATGGAACCAAGATTTAAAGGGAAATAAAAACCTGGAGAAAAATATATAACAAGTGTTAATGACAATGGTGTCAGTTCTCAAATACATAGCAAACTCAGCCAACTTTATAAGAATTCAAAGCATTTCCCAACTGTCTTCTTTCACAATATGATAAATATGGAAATATATATTTTATGATAATCCATGTGCAACCTGTATTATATTACCTGCCATCTTGAGGAAAATGGAAGAGTTGGAGGGAGAAAACATAGACCTCAAAACATCAGAAAATGATTGCTAAAAATTATGTCAACATGTAGTTAGGGAAAAATTAATCTAAATTGAATATACAGGAACTCAGAATAAAATATAACCCATATGTAAAAGAAAAACCTTGAAAACTCAAACAGAAGAATTTCTAAAATGTATTATCTTTTACCCCATGTGCTCTGGATATTTAAAGCCAATTTTGCGTGGATTATATATGAATTGATGGAAAAGGACATCATAAAATTTTGGAGGAATATTATTTTTTAAATTAATTAATCTATTTATTTAGTCAATTTAGAACATTATTCCTTGGTTACAAAAATCACATTATTTCCCTCCCTCCCCTCCACCCACTCTTCCCATAGCCAATGTGCATTTTCATTGGGTGTTACATGTATCCTTGATCAGAACCTATTTCCATGCTGTTGGTGTTTACACTAGGATTTTTAATTAGGGTCTATATCCCCAATCATATCCCCTCAACCCATGTATTCAAGCAGTTGTTTTTCTTTGGTGTTTTCACTCCCACAGTTTTTCCTCTGAATGTGGATAGTGCTTTTCTCATACATCCCTCCGGGTTGTTCAGGGTCACTGCATTGTCACTAATGGAGAAGTTCATTACATGCAATTGTACCACAGTGTATCAGTCTCTGTGTACAATGTTCTCCTGGTTCTGCTCCTCTCACTCTGCATCACTTCCTGGAGGTTGTTGACTTGCCTCTCTCTATATTTGAGGAGTGAGACCTTTGTCAAAGACACTTGCTATAAATTTCCCCCCAGAGTTTTTATTTCCCTTCTAATCTTTTGTTTATGCAAAATATTTTTATTTTAAGGTAATCAAAATTATGTAGTCTACATCTCATAATGTTTTGTAAATCTTGTTTGAACATAAATACTTCTCTTATCAAATGATCTGAAAGATAAACTATTCCATTCTCCCCTAATTTGGTTACAGTATCACTATTTGTAAATCATATATCCACCTTTATTTCATCTTGGTATATGGCATGAGGTGCTCATCTGTACCTAGATTCTGCCATATTGTTTTCTAGTTTTCTTTTCCTGTTTTATTGAACAGCTAATTCTTCTAAATAGTTGGACCTTTGGGTTTCTCAAACACTGGGATATATGGTTATTTACAATGCCAATCTATTCCGTTGCTCCATTATACCATTTCTTAGCCAGCACCAGATTATTTTCTGGGTTTCTATTTTATAGTACAGTTTTTCAGATATTTTGTCATCCAGGTCCTCTTCTTCTCTCCAATTTCTCCCAAAACTACTGTTTCATAATTTCTGCAAACCAAGAGACTTATTTCAATTTAGATTTAGGTGTATAATATAAAAAGAATGTAGTATTTTTTCTACCTCTCTTATTTGTTTTGTTAATCTCCTTTGGAGCTCTTTCAGTAGTTCATTTCTCTTTGGGCCTCATATCTCTTTCACTTTTGCCTTTCAGACATTTCTTTTTTGGCTTTGAGGTCTTCTTCTGAGCTTGCTCTTTGCTTTTCCCTGTTGCAGAAATAGTTTTCCAGGATCAAACTTTTTCTTTGTCTTTTGCTCTTTTTGAGGGTTTTTTTTTTTCATGACCTTGCCTACAGTTCTAGAGAAGGAGTACTGTCCCTCTTTGTTCCCCCAAATGCTGTATACATTGAATGAAGCTAGATAGTTCTTCTCTACTGCCAGCTCCCCCATGTTCCAAAGCACATGGTTGTTCCTTCTGCTGGCATCTCCCCCAGTTATGTTTGCACTGAACACATCTCAAGCTCCTCAGAATAAGCAGCTCCTTTGAACACACTGGGCTTTTCCCATGCATATGCTAGACTGTTCTTCACAATGCCAGTTCTACTACTCTCCCCATTCACCTCAAGACAGGTGTTTCTCTTTCTCTGTGATTTCTTTAGCTAAAAACCTGCTTCATTCAATCTTTTGTTGCATATACCTCTCCAAACTTTGCTTTGAACCCTTTTTGATGATTGATTGGAGGCAGGCTTAGGTGGACTGACAGTTCCTTACTTTAAGATCTTGTCTGATAAAATTAGAAGTCCAACACAATATAGTTTTTTAAAGTCATTGGTTTATAGTAATAGATGAGCCTTTCCTAAAAAGAATAAGCTGTATATATTTAAAACCATCAGCTAATATCATCTGCAATGGGGATGAGTTAAAAGTCTTCCCAATAAGATCAAGAGAAAAACAAGGAGGCCCATTATCACCTCTACTATTTAACATTTTACTAGAAACACTAGCAGTAGCAATGAAAGAAGAAAAAGAAATTTAAGGGATTAAAATAGGCAATGAGGAGACTATCATTCCTTGCAGATGACATGATGGCCTACTTAAAGAACTCAAGAAAATCAACTAAAATGCTAGTGGAAATAATCAACAACTTTAGCAAAGTTGCAGGATATAAAATAACCCACAAAAATCATCTGCTTTCTCTATATTTCCAACACAACCCACAGCAAGAGTTAGAAAGTGTAATACCATTTAAAGTCACAGGTTTGTTTAGAATGTTATGATTATCCAAATTGGAAGTTTTCTATTAATTTCTGAAGAGAAAAATATTTAGTTTATGTTACTGATTTATGTACATTTGTAGCATATTAGAATTTAGACATGGAAATGAGTTTGAAATAACATAATATTGTGAAGTATCTAGTCATAGAGTAAATTATTTTAGAATTATAAGGAAACCTCCTCATCCAAATGAGGAAACTGAGTTCCAAAAGATTGAGTGATTTTCGTATTCTCACAGCTAGCTAATATCTGTTAGAGGATATGTATCCAAATCATGTTGATACCAAGAATCATTTCCACTAATGTTTTTTTTATAGATGAAGAAAAAATATGTTCAGAGAAGTGTAAGGGGGGGTGGGGGTGGTGTTAATTTTTAAAGGGTTGGACTTTATTATTTAAGAGTGTAGTCACCAGTAATTTAATTAATTCCAGAGATTTTATTTACAATTTCATTACAAAATGTAGAAAGAGTGAAGAAAGAAATCAGAGAGAGGATGAGGTAAGATATCTAGCCTGAGCACTAAGTAAAAATAGACATGAGTTACAATTTAAATCTTCACAATCAGGGAAGAACTAAGTACCTTCATTGTTGCAATCAGGGGAGAGCCAAATCCAATCTTCACAGAAATTAATCAACTTCTACAAAATCACATGTGCAAAAATATTAAAGCCCATATTCAATTCCTGGTCTTCTAATTTCACATTTATTATTTTTCACCTTACTTATTTATTTAGCAATTCGTTGTTCATCAATCATATCTAAGACTTTGTGACCCCTTCTGGGACTTTCTTGCCAACAGCACTGAAGTGCCTCCTCTAGATAATTTTACATATGAGGAAAGAGAGGTAAACACATTTAAGTGTCTTTCCCAGGTTCACATATTATGTAAGTATCTGAGGTCAGATTTGAACTCAGGAAGATGTTCCCTGACTCCAGCCCAGCAACTCTATCTACATTGTAGTATTTTGTCATTACCTTTTCCAGTGTGTCCCCATTTTACATATGAAGAACTGAGGGAAACAGGGATTAAGTAACTTGTCACACTCACACAACTAGTAATGATCTGAGGCCAGATTTTAACTCAAGACTTCCTGACTCTAGTTCTAGTACTCTATCTACTCTACCACTTAGATTCCCCTTTATTTAGGAAACTGCCATGAAATAATTTTTAAAGAAGGAATTAATTAATATACTATAATGGGAAAAATAGTGGATTTGGAGTCAGAAGACTTTTTGACTATGTTAAGTTTTGCCATTTATTAAATGATGCTCCTAAAGCTAAGTTCTTAAAATCAAAAGTTATGATATAAATTATGTTTGATTTGAAATCTGATATTCATAGTTATTCTCATATTTTTCATTTGTAAAAGTATATAGAGCTCATTCTCTGTTTAAAGAAATAATTCTTAACCAATTTAAAAATGGACCTCTTTGGCAAATCTATGATCACATCAATGAATGTTTCTTTCCTTTTTTTTACCCCCAACTGTGCTCTCCTACTTCTTGATTCCCTCACCTTACCACCATACTTATTAATATGTACTCCCCTGTAGGTATCCCTACCTTTTTGTATTCCTTTCTCTTAACCCACCCTTCCTTGTCTTATTCAAAGTCTCCAATGGGGACTCTGAGTGTCTCCCTTATCCCATTCCACTTCCCTCCTGTTTCTCTGAAAATCAAGAAAATCTTTGCTTTCTAATTGTGTATATTGTTCTCACTTTGTCCCAAATCTGTAAAGAGTTGGGTTCTGGTACTCTTGGCCCTCCACCCTGCCCTTGTCCCCTTCTCTTTGGCAGTTCTTCCACTCATTCCTCCTTCATTTAAGATAGTTATTCTACATTGCCTCCTTCTGTTCTATTCCACTGTCATTTTGACTCATTTCATTAGGTTCCTTCAATCTTGAGTCTTACATATATATATATATATATATATATATATATATATATATATATATATATATATATATATATATACCCCTTTTAAAATACTTAGGTAATGCCGACATTCTGAGAAGAAATAAATGGCACTTTCCCAGATCAGAATAAAACAATTGACCTTTTGCATTGCTCATAATTAATCTTTCATTACCTTTGTATGTTTCTTACAGATCAAATTTTCTTCTTAGTTCTGAGTTTTTCTCCAAGAATCACTGAAACTCACTTAGTTCATTTATATATATATATATATATATATATATATATTTTTTTTTTACCTTGTATATCTTGATCTTTCCTGGACATATTATTTTTGGTTGCAAGTCCAGTTCCTTTGCTCTATGAAATGCTGTGTTCCATGTCCTTTGTTCTTTTTTAATGTTGGAGCTGTTAGGTTTTGTGTTATTCTGACAGTAGCTTCAAAGTATTTAAATTGTTTTTTTTTCTTCTTGCTTGTATTATTTTTTCTTTAATCTCACAGCTCTAGAATTTAGCAATGATTTTCCTGTGAATTTTCATCTTTGAGACTCTTTGAGGTGGTTATCAATGGATCATTTCCATTTCTATTTCACCCTATATTTCTAAAACTTCTAGGCAGTAATGGGCAATTTTCTTTGGTAATTTCTTGGACTATAGTTTCTAAACTCTTTTTGATTACAACTTTCCTGGAGGCCAGCTATTCTTATATTGTCTCTCTTTGATCAGTTTTCCAGGTCAGTTGATTTTCTAAGATATTTCATATACTCTTCTATGACTTTATTCTTTTTATTTTGATTGATGTTTTGATATCTTAGGAAATCATTAGCTTCTTTTCTGATTCTAGTTCTTAATACATTATTTAAATTTCTGGATTTTTTTCCATTTGAGTGATCTCTTATACATGATTTTCTTGCTTTATTCTAATTTCTTTCTCTAATTTTCCCTCCACCCCTCTCACTTGGTTTCTGAGGTCTTTTTTTTTTTAAACCCTTACCTTCCGTCTTGGAGTCAATACTGTGTATTGGCTCCAAGGCAGAAGAGTGGTAAGGGCTAGGCAATGGGGGTCAAGTGACTTGCCCATGGTCACACAGCTGGGAAATGTCTGAGGCCAGATTTGAACCTAGGACCTCCCGTCTCAAGGCCTGGCTCTCAATACACTGAGCTACCCAGCTGCCCCCTGAGGTCTTTTTTTAAGGTCTTTCTAAAACTCTTTTTTGAGATTATGGCCATTTGTTATATTACTTTTTCTCTTTTTTTGAAGTAGATGTTTTTACTTCACTGTCCTCTGAATTTTAGCCAACATAGTCTCTATCCCCATAATAGCTATCAATAGTTGGGTTCTTTTTCCTTTCCTTGTTCATTTTTCAATAATTTATTTTAATTTTAGTAGCCAAGCCAAAAGACTTAAATACAGGCCTTAATCTAGAGTTCAAAGGTTCTTATTGACATGATAATATATTGATATTATCTCAGGTGTGTGTGTGGGGGGGGTGTTTTTCATTCAGTTTTTTTGGTTATTACAGTCTTTAAGGTCTACAGTACACATTGTCCCCTATTCAAGCCCCAAACCAAGATTGACCTCAGCTGCTCCAACCAGATCACCTAGACAGTTCTGCTACTATAACTGCAAGTAGCCAGTCTGCCTCCCTGTGGCAACACCAGAGATTTCTTTCTTCTAAAAAATTCCCTTCTTCTAAAACCTTAGTCCCTCCATGAACAAACTCACTGGTGCACACTCCTTCCTCACGCCTCTTCTCTTACCTTGACAGCTCCAGAGAAAGTAGCCCCTATTTTTGGACCTCTAAACTCCCTACCTTATTTGCAGTGAGGTTTGAGTTCCTGCCCTTGGGACCCTGAGCTTGCAAACTCCAGAGAACTCCTACATTCTCTAGCCATGAGCTATCCTGGGTCTCCTGAGCCAAGGCTACAGTAGACACAGATGCTCCCTAAGGCCCTTTACTTGTGGATTCAGATTCTAGAGGTAGGCTCTAGTGTAACAGTCTCCCTAGGCTATAGCTATAAGGTGAGGTAGCTAATCCTGCCCTCCAGAGAGTCTTTGTGGATTCCCTGTTTGTGCTCTATTTCTTCCCTAAGACCTATCGTGGTGGGACTGTGGCCAGGGAAGTCAGAAACCTTCTCCCTAGTTATCATTGGCTGTTCAGCTTCCCTTTGGACTCCTATCAATTTTGTAGCTTTTAATGTTAATTTTGTGGATTTAATTTTGGCAGTTTCTGGAAGGTATTAGAAGGGCAAGCAAGTTTCATAGCCTATTCCACCATCTCAGAATGCCATTTTTTTCTACTAGGAGATCATAATCCCTCAATGGGCAGCCATTCTGTGAGACTATATTACACATCTCAAAATTCATGGAGACTTTCCTTTCTTCATTAACAATGAATGAATCTGATATATATTAATATCTTCCATTTGGTTCTTCCCATAGAAATATATTAATTAAACATTTTAAAATGATTGCAGGAATTTCTGCATTTTTGGTGCTCGATGCACTCATCACAGGGTTATCCATATAGAATTCCTAACTCACTTCCTTAGTTCAATAATGTGAAAAATAAAATTAAAATATGTGAAATGACTTGCCAAGCTCACACTGAAAATGACTAACAGAACTGAGAGTGACGTGCGAATGTCCAAATTTATCAACTTTGACTCTTTCCACTGTACTCTTGTACACTGGGTCTGTGCATATATACATATGTATGTATATACTTATATGTATGCCTGTCTGTCTGTGAATCTGTGTGTATTTGCATATTGAATTTCTTTTTTTTAAATATATTTTATTTGATCATTTCCAAGCATTATTCGTTAAAGACATAGATCATTTTCTTTTCCTCTCCCCCCCAACCCCCCATAGCCGACGCGTAAGTCCACTGGGCATTAGATGTTTTCTTGATTTGAACCCATTGCTTTGTTGATAGTATTTGCATTAGAGTGTTCATTTAGAGTCTCTCCTCTGTCATGTCCCCTCAACCTCTGTATTCAGGCAGTTGCTTTTTCTCGGTGTTTCCACTCCCATAGTTTATCCTTTGCTTATGAATGGTGTTTTTTTCTCCTGGATCCCTGCAAGTTGTTCAGGGACATTACACCACCACTAATGGAGAAGTCCATTACGTTCGATTATACCACAGTGTATCAGTCTCTGTGTACACTGTTCTCCTGGTTCTGCTCCTCTCACTCTGCATCACTTCCTGGAGGTTGTTCCAGTCTCCATGGAACTTCTCCACTTTATTATTCCTTTTAGCACAATAGTATTCCATCACCAACATATACCACAGTTTGTTCAGCCATTCCCCAATTGATGGGCATCCCCTCGTTTTCCAGTTTTGGGCCACCACAAAGAGCGCAGCTATGAATATTTTTGTACAAGTCTTTGTGTCCATTATCTCTTTGGGGTACAGACCCAGCAGTGCTATGGCTGGGTCAAAGGGTAGATATTCTTTTGTCGCCCTTTGGGCATAGTTCCAAATTGCCCTCCAGAATGGTTGGATCAGTTCACAGCTCCACCAGCAATGAATTAATGTCCCTACTTTGCCCCATCCCCTCCAGCATTCATTACTTTCCTTTGCTGTTATGTTAGCCAATCTGCTAGGTGTGAGGTGATACCTCAGAGTTGTTTTGATTTGCATCTCTCTGATTATAAGAGATGTAGAACACTTCTTCATGTGCTTGTTAATAGTTTTGATTTCTTTATCTGAGAACTGCCTATCCATTTCCCTTGCCCATTTATCAATTGGAGAATGGCTTGATTTTTTGTACAATTGATTTAGCTCATTATAAATATGAGTAATTAAACCTTTGTCACAGGTTTCTATGAAGATTTTTTCCCAATTTGTTGTTTCCCTTCTGATTTTAGTTATATTGGTTTTGTTTGTACAAAAGCTTTTTAGTTTGATGTAGTCAAAATTATTTATTTTACATTTTGTGATTCTTTCTATATCTTGCTTGGTTTTAAAGCCTTTCCCCTCCCAAAGGTCTGACATGTATACTATTCTGTGTTTACCCAATTTACTTATGGTTTCCTTCTTTATGTTTAAGTCACTCACCCATTTTGAATTTATCTTGGTGTAGGGTGTGAGGTGTTGATCTATTCCTAGTCTCTCCCATACTGTCTTCCAATTTTCCCAGCAGTTTTTATTGAATAGTGGATTTTTGTCCCAAAAGCTGGGATCTTTGGGTTTATCGTATACTGTCTTGCTGAGGTCGCTTTCCCCCAGTCTATTCCACTGATCTTCCTTTCTGTTTCTTAGCCAGTACCAAATTGTTTTGATGACTGCTGCTTTGTAATATAGTTTTAGGTCAGGGACTGCAAGGCCCCCATCATATGTGTTTTTTTTCATTATTTCCCTGGATATCCTTGATCTTTTGTTCTTCCAAATGAACTTTGTTTGAATTTCTAAATAAACATCTTCACATGGACATTTGTTGTTGTCACATCTTCTTGGAATAATGTTAAATTCTGAACCTTACAAAGAAACAGAGTAGATGAGAGTTTCAACAAAGGACAAAAAACTTGCTATTGAAAGAAAACTGGTGGCACACAGAAAAGGCTTCAGTTTATTAGGTAGGCAGTTTTGATTAAGTTATTGACAAGTGTCTCTAGCAGAAGACTTATGCCATATGTTCTCTTTGAAAACCTAGTTTCTGATTAAAGTAAATTGCCTTTTAATCAAGACTTTTTTTTCATTTAGAGATGGGTTCTTGTGACTTGTTCATTTGCAGTTGACAAATAAGAATGTAATTATCTCTATACAATTAAATTAAATATGCAAGTACCTGCTGTAAAATCTAATAGAGAAGAAACATAATGTGAAAGAGAGTGTCTACTCAGGAACTAAATGAATATATATATATATGTGTATATATATATATGTAATTTGCTTATAATATAATATGTATGAATAATATTAGCAAATTATCTTCCACAATTCTAAACTTTTAGTTCTAAAGTCTAGTTCTAAAATATAAAAATATTTTAACTCAGTGAACTATGTAAACTATGTAAAAAACTTTATATTATGTCTTCTGCACAGCTCTTATAGAGGAACATGTAACCCTCCCACATTAACATTGGGCTTGATCTTAAGATTTTAACATTGTTTCATAAATTTTCAGAATATGTTTTGTTTCTTTTGTTTTATCTTTTAATTCACTTATCCCAGATTCATTCCCCTTGCTTTGAGTTCAGATATTTAAAGACTAAAAAGAGAATCAAAGGATATATATATATATATATATATATATATATATATATATATATATATATATATATATATATATATATATATATATATAAGTTGGGAAGATCTGCTTTTGGAGAAGATGAGTTTAGCTTTTTCTTTTGGTTAGAGTTAGAATCAGAATTGTGAATCAGGAAGGAGGGGAATAAAAAAATTTTAAAAAGACACTATGATTCTAGTTAACCAAATGCTAAACTGATCTCGGATTTTATAAGAAATATAATTTATTTTCATCAGTAGGATATTAGAGAGGTTTATCCTTGACAGCTTAGCAGTGACGTAAGACTTCCAAAATTTGTTCCACTCTAAAACCACTGCTTGTTTTTATAATTTATAAAGTAGTCCATTTCTTTATTTTTTGACAAGATGTGTAAAGGAACTAAATCCCTTGAATCCATTCTGGAGCTGGAAACAAAGATTCGATTTTTTTCATATATAACCATAGAATTGCTTAAAAATTCTGGATTCATATGCAATACTATAATTTCTAAGGTATGGGCATATTAAAGTCTTTACCTTAAAGACTTCCAGCATATGGAACTATGTGGCATAATGCATTGTAATCCATGATGTATCCCTAAAAGTATGAAAAGATATTTTCAGATACATCATTTTCAAAAGGAAGCAGATGTGACAAAATGTTTTTAAATGTGATACTTTTACATAGACTAGATGATTAGATTTTAGGAAAGCATTAGAAGAAAGTGAAAGGTAATTTGTATACGTTATATAGAAATGTTATTCTTCAATTACTCACTCCTGTTTATTTCCTCACCATAAAATCTTATCCACTCTATCTTTGCACTGAAGATATTTTTGATGCAAAACCATGGTCTTCCTTGCTATTCCTTACACACGATATTCCATCATCCACCTCCATGTATTTTCACTGACTTCCCCGTGCCTAGAATTTTTTCCCTTCTCATCTCCTTCCCCTGGTTCCTCTAGATTCTTTCAGGATCCAACTAAAATCTGTACTTCTACATGAAGCCTGTCTTGATCTCCCTTAATGCTGTCTTCCTTCCATTTATTATACTTAATTCATTCTGTATACAACTTCTGATATACTTAGTTGTTTGCATGCTGTTTCCCTCATTAAATGATGAGCTCCTTGAAAACCAGGATTGCCTTTTGCATTTGTCTTTTGTTATCCTCAGTGCTATCCTATAGGGACTTAATAAATACTTATTGACACACATTTACACAACCCCTTACCATTTTACAAACACAAAATTGATTGAATGATGTCGAGAACACAATATAACACTGCATTTTTGGTCTGTTGATATGTTTAAAATGTTTTAGTTGATAGAACAAAAAGTGTAAGCCTCTCCTTCTACAAAGTATTCCTTATATGAAAATCATTCAAGATTTCTTGTCAGAAGAAACCACAGTGAAAACTTAGTTATTTGCTCTTTTTTTGACTATGATAAACAGGGAATAACAGAGAAAAAAACTAGACATAAAAAAACTAGACTTACCAGCATGTGAATTTCAAAACTACTCCACCCTAATCAGGCTATTCTTTAGAAGATCTGTTTTAGCTATTTCCTGATCAATAATAATAGAGATACTTGGAATAACAGAATCAGGTCTTGGAAACCCACATTCTCCACCCTACTCAGTGAAACAAGATTAGGAAGGGCTGCAGCAAACTCAGGATTTAATTATTTGAGAAAATGGACTTTAACAAACATGTGCAAAAAAAGGACAGACCTCTGGGCAGTCCTAGGTCAAGCTTGAACAACCATTGGTACATGTGAGATGCAGGAAGTGAGGTAGAGAACAGCCTCGGGAGTTCTCAGGACTTCCTGTGAGGAGGGCTAGAGTTCAGTTCAATCCTGGAGCTTGAGCTCAGTGGAGCTCCGCAGACAGCTTTACTTCAGACTAGTCACGTGAGTGATAAAGACTGACCCCTTTCTTTGTCTTGGTTTTCCAAGGCCTTAAAGCCCACTTTGGTTCAGCCTGAGCCAGAGCGGTTCTTAGTTAAACTCCTTTCCTTCTCTCCCTCTTTCCTTCTCTCCCTCTCTCTCTCTCTCCCTCTAATATCTTCTTCTTCCTGTTGTAATTAAATCACCATAAAAATTTGTCAACTGACTTTGGTATTTTTTTATTTGGGATTTCCCTTGGAGACCATTTAAATTTGGAACTTTTCAGTCTCAACAATAATTTTCACCCTTTACAAGCAGCCAGATGTCTCTGTACATGACCTGGAGTCACAAACATTCATTTTTCTGAGTTCAAATCTTGTTTCATATACTTACTATCTGTGTGACTGGTGCAAGCCACTTTACCTTCTTTGTCTCAGTTTTCTCATCTATAAAATGAGCTACAAAAGACATGGTAAGTCACTCCAGTATCCTAGCCAAGAAAACCTCAAATGTGGTCAGGAAGAATTGGACATAACTGAAAAATTACTTAACTGAAAAAAAATTATCAAAGGTTTTAATCATTGTCATAGAGTGTCCTGTACAGTTTCTAATGCAAAAGGATTTGAAAATGGGATTTTACTTAACACATATTCAATATGTTTCCAAATTTCATTTCTACTTCACAATGTTTTTCATATGAGCCCCTCTTCTCTATACTCACACAGATATTACTTTAGGTTTGTTTTTTTTTTCAATTAATGAAATAGCTTTCTAACTGATATCCCTGCCTCATCTCTCCTGTTCCAATCTGTCTTCCACTTGGCACCCAAGATAATTTTTTCCTAAAGATAGGTCATGCCACCTGTCCACTTACCCTATCCTACTCTTCTCAGTGACTCTCTTTTAACTCTGGGATCAAACATAAACTCCATCCTTTGTTATTTAAAGCTATTGTTTCCTATCAGCTTCTTTGCTTGGTTTCTATTCCATGAATATTTTGCCTTAATGCAGAGTACCTGTGACATACCTATTATTCCCATTTCAACTTCCTTTTGTGAATTATCTTCCTCCATTTGATTGCCAGCTCCTTGAAAGCAAGAAATATATTTCACTAGGTGTTAAATAAATGTGTATTGATTATGATTATTCCAAAGATCTCCACATAATTAAAATTATGGTCTATCCAAAGAAAAATTCATAGTATAATTCAGGGAGATATACAGTGAGCATAAAGAGTATTATATCACCAGGAATGACTTTTATTCAAGAAAGGAAGTAGCAAATACCATCTGGGACATATTTGATCATAAAATAATAAGTGAACTTGTAGGAAGATGGAAATGTGAGTGGTTTCTAACAGAAATCCCAAATGTATATCTTATAAACAATAAGAAGTCTGATAAGAAGAAAATAATTAAAAGTATGGTAAAAGGGAATGATGGAAAACAACCTCAATGAATATATCCAAAATAAAATCCTCCCTCACATCTCTTGCAACCACATTCAAATCATTTACAATTTTACTGTTGCTTATGGTGGTTTCAATCATGTCTTGCTTTTTCTTGCAGATCTCTTTTGTGTCACAATGACATCAATTACATTCTCCTTCACTTTGACATTCTCTTGTGCTTAGGAAAACCCTTACTTCTCTTTAACAAACTCCCCTCATCAGAGTGAGCAGCACTTTGTTACAAAATAATGACTCTTTCCTGGGTATCCCTCAATTCAGAGTACATACAGCTATTCTACATATTTCTTTTCTACTTACTACCAATTGAAAAGGATTCTTTTCAATTGACTCCAAAGCTGGAAGTAGAGAACATTCAAAGTGCATTAATTGTCTAAGGAAAGCTTCATTCTTTAAAAAAAAAAAAACAAATGCACATTTTAGTGAGTATACATTTTAAGCTTCTGGGGGATAAAGAGGTTTAGGTTCATCACCATCTGGGAATGAAATGTGTCCTTCTTAATGAGCCTCTTTTTTTTGCCTGTTTGTATTTGTTCTTTCTTGCTTTTCTGGGAAGGAATATTGAGGAAAGTTAAAATTTTGTGAAGTAAAAAAGAATTAGAACGAAGAGCTACTAGAGATTCAGGATCCAGAACTGATTACCAATTTCATAGTCTGCTAAGAAGCAAAGTCCATAAGAAGCAAACTATTTGAGTATAAAATGGAAGATGATACAGAGGATTATACAACAATTCATATTAAATTCAGTATGTTTTAAGAATGTAATAAATTAATACAAGCTTATCTCAAACTTTGTGTGTATTTATTCTTGTTTCCTTTACTGTTAGTTGTTTATAAGTGTAAGGGTTAGAATTTATGGTTGGACAATAATTTTATGAAATTATGTGGTCACCAATATTTATATCTCGAGTCAGAAATTTATTTACAAATATTCACAAAATGGAGAGGAAACAATGAAGTAGAGAAATATGAAGACATTAGAGAAATTATCTTTCCTATCAACCTAAATGTTTATTCTGGGTCTGCTTAATCTAAGCAGAGATTAATTAGCTCTCAACCAGGAAGGCTGGTGGTGAGTAACCACATAGCCTCCTCCAAGATAGAAGCTAGTCTCTTCAGAAGCTAGGAAAGGATTCAGCCTTAAATTGATCCAACAAAGTAGTCCAGAAGTCAGAGTACAAGTTGAAGCCAAGCTCCAAGCTCATGATCTAAGCCACAGTCTACAGCAAAGATCCCTTGAAGACTCTCCCTAGTCAGAAGACTATCTCCAGAAGACAATCTCTTCAGACTATGTTCTCAAAGACAATCTTCTCTGAGGGAGTTTGGGGATTAATTTTATGGTGACTTCTTGTCCTTTCCCCATTTCTCAGGGGCCAATCATAGTTTCCAAATTGTCTAGCATTGTCCAGGGGATAATGTCTATGGGATTCACACCTCTCATCCTCTGAAGGTGTCAACTTTGATCATAGGATTCACAAGTTTCTCACTGAGTTAAAAGGGTGGAACTCTCCAAGTAAGTGACTTTGAACTCCCTTACTTAGTGTTAAATAGAGGTGTTTCTAAGTTTGGGGTTGATTAATTCAACATAGTCATAGAATAAAAAAATCCCCTTTCATATGAGACATCTTATTTTATGAGATATATTCCCTCATTGTGCTGTTACAAATTATATTTTCTCTTAAATTGGTCTTACTTTTGGCTGCAAGTATCATTCATTTTGTCAAAGGGAATCACATTTGCTAGCTAAAGCAATTTCTAGCTTTTTTTTTACTTCATTGTGGCAAATATTTTCTAAAAGTTAAATTTTTTAAAAGATATGTCAATAATGCCTTTTTCCATGTTGAGGATTTGATTCAATAAGGCAAGCTAGAGTTTCTTCAATTCTTTACAGTTTCAATACATTGTAGACCTTTTAATTTGATTTCATATACAAAGAATTTGGCCTAATAATCCATACAGGAAAAATTAAATGAATTAAAAATGTCTACTGTCTAGTCTATGCCATGAATTAGAATGTGCAGCTGATTGAGCTAGTTGTCCATTAATATGTACATCTGGGAAACATAGCACATAGACCATGATTGGACAAATTGCAGACAGATAAAGAATAAACACAGGAGAGATTTAGAGTAAGAAGGCATACTTGATTGAATTTTAGGAAAGAGAGCAGGACTTTAAGAAATATTCCTTTATAATTATTATTAAATCTGTTTCTCCTGTTGTTGCCTGCCAACCACCGCTGATTTCCCAAAGGTCCCCGAGCCTTTTGGAAGCACCTTGTTTTTCCTGCATGGAAGAGTGAGACCTAACTCAGTGCTTAGGGGTGACTGAGAACAGCTATATAGTCACTGCTTACTGCTGCTTGGGAGACCAGGTATTTTTTTTCTTAGTCTACAGGGAAACTACCCTACCCCCACAAGCTACTATCTTGCAGCCCAGAATTCCAGAGTGTTAGGGGGAAGTTAATAGGTATAGTTCAGTCTATTTTTTGCCGGAAATTGTTAATTGTTGGGCTAAGTTGACAAAGTTTAGCCTTATCTTACTCCTAGAAGTCTGCTCTTTCTCTAAGGCCTTTCCTGAATCCTCATATATCTCTAACATTAGCTTAAGTGGGAGGTAGAACATTGAAAAGGTCAATCAGGGAAAGTAGTAGTACAGTTAACTTAAACTGCTCCCTTAATCCTGAAAAGCTTTCAAAACCTGTTAAGGGAAAAAAATACCCCATAGTCTGCCATTCTAGATTAGCTCAGCTAAGTGACTCCTTGCCCATGTAGAAACACATGACCTGCTAGTGTTTTTACCCTTAAAGGGGGAGGGGAAAAGAGTAAACTCTTCCAAACCTCTTGGCTGACCTCAGGCTATACCCCCAAGGGTTTTCTTTTCCTACAAGAAAGTGTGTTGTTGTGTTTTGTTTTTCCCCTAAAATAGAAAGCTTTTGTTTTTTCCTGTTGTTCTTCCTATATTTAGTCTTGGGCTAAGGAGTTTCACACACCCTCTACTCAAAGGCTAATTAGGGGATTTCTCCATCTACAACACATTTTTTTTTCTCTAAACACACAGCTCACTAGCTTTGTGAGGTTCTAACCCCTAGCCAGTGTGAATTTTAGAACTATTTCACCCTAATCAGGCCATTCTTTAGAAGATCTGATTTAGCTATTTCCTGATCAATAACAATGGATATACTTGGAATAACAGAATCAGGTCTTGGAAACTTTACATTCTCCACCCTTCTTAGTTTAAAAAGATTAGGAAGGTCTGCATCAAACTCAAGGTTTAATTATCTGAGGAAATGGCCTTCAGACATGTGCAAAAAAAAGGACAAACCTCTGGACTGTCCTAAGTCAAGCTAAGTCATCATTGGTGCAGATGAGATGCAGGAAAGTGATGGGAAATTGTCTATATAAGGCTCATCACTTCCTGTCTCTTCCTCTTTCCCCAGAGAGATTACTCTGACTGGCAGTGTGCTAGGTGGTGTGGTGGTGGCTATTGTCTGAGTTCGGTGGTGAGTTTTGCCCTGGGGCTGATTTCAGGTTCTGACATTTTAGCTGAGCCCCTTTGGAGGTGAGGCTGATTCTTTTCTCCTTCATACTCCAAAACCTTATCTCCTAATCTCCCTGCCCTGTGCCAGCAGGAGGGGGGGGGGGGTGTTGAAAAATCTACTCCTTAATCTCCTCCACTATCAATTAAAACAACATAAAATTCCCAGCTGATTTGTTTTTTTCATTAGGAATTTATAAATTAAATCCTTGGCAACAAAAAATAATTATTACATTCAGCCTCAGCCATAATTTTACCCTTTATACCAGTACATACTAAGGTAGCACCATCTATATACAGGAAGTAGAATTACAAGCAATTTAATAATGAGATTTAAAAATAAATAGGTGTCTAGGAATGTAGCTAAAAAGCATAGTCCATACACTGAGAGAACAGTTTCTTGCCTATCTGAAACAGCTCTTGTTCCTGGAGAATTTTACTGAGCTTGAACAGCTCAGTTTCAGAATGCCTTTGTTTAGTACTGTTACTGGGTGTGCTTATACTAATTGCATTCCTTGCAGTTTACTTCTCCTCAAGGAAAAACAACAAAAAGTTAGCTTGATTGATCTCAAGACTCAAACAGAAAACCTTGAGAAAATTTTGAATAATCTCAAGATTCAGAAGGAAGATTCAACTCCCTACACCCCCCTTAACATCTAAACCTACCTAGCCTCTGCATTACCCTGATTGCTCTGGCCATGGCAACCTTACTCAACTTTTTCCCACTCACTACCCAAACTCAACCATTTCTCCCCCTTGCTCTGCTTCTCCCTCTGACTTCCCTGTTTCCTCCTCTTTCCTTTATGGCCCAACCCATGTCTTCCTCTCCTCCTCCCTCCCCTGCCCAACCCATCTCCCCCTGCCCTTACTTCTCAATCTTCCTCCTCTCCCCCCCAGATCCTTTTGCCCTACCCCTCAACCCCCAGACCAACCCCTTCCTCTCAGCTCACCTACTTTCCCCCCTCTCTTCACCTATTTCATTACAAACCAAACCATGAGTCAAGTAACAGAAATAAAAAAAATAATTCTGTTAAAGGCCTATTCCCTTTAAGGGATATAAATACTTACAATAAGAGTGGAGATTTCATGACCATCAGATACCATATATACCTTTCATGCTACAAGATATCGACAGATTCAAGGAAAATGTTCCTTCCTTTGAAGATGAGCCTATTTTGATTATAAAAAATCTAGAAAGTGTTTACCACACTTATGATCCCACATGTATTGATGTGGAAAATTTGCTATAAGCCTTTTTAACAAAAAGAGAAAAAAATATTTCTCTTTTTAATCAGGCCCAGGAAAGGAAAGCAATTCATTGGCCACAGGGAGACCCAAAATGGAATCTGAATAAAGAAGATTACTTGAAATTATGCCAGGCTAGAGAGGCATTACTAAAAGCAATGAAAGCTTGTCCTGATACTCCTGGTACATGTACAAAATTTGAAAATCTCAAGCAGAAAAATGGTGAAATTCCCTCCCAGTTTATGGATAAACTTATTGAGCTGGAAGGTACATATATAGACCTGGATCTTTTCAAAGAAAGGAATGTAAGACAATTAAGAGAACAGTTTGTAAAAAAACTGTTTTAAATTGGTCAAAGACTATTTTAAGATTAACTGCCCTATCTAGGCTAATATGGATCTCAAGGAATTGAGAAGAGTAGCATTTTATGTTTTTAACAGCCATGAAAATGCAGATGAAGACAATGGTGACTTAGTGGAGCCATTAAGGAAGGAAATAAAAGCTTTAACTGAAAAAGTTGAAAAGGAAATGCAAATCAAAGAGTGGCCATAATCCCTTTGCAGGAATCCACAAGTCAATCATTAATGTGTTACTTCTGTGGAAAAAAAGTGTCACATGATGATGAACTGCTATGGGTTATAAAAAATATTGTGGTTGGGGGATTTAATTTCCCAGCAGTATTTACTCTTCCCAGGGATTCCTTTTCTTGTGTCCCTGTGTGTGCCCTGGTGTGAGTTTGTTTATAATTTTTGCTGAAATCCACACTGTGGTGCTTTTGGACTTCTGCTTTTGCTTGAGCCATGGCAGGTGTGGTCTCTGGCTCTTTGCTCTACTCACTCAGCTGTAGGAACCCCTTTCTCTCTCACTTTGTTGTTATTAAATCCTATAAATTTAAATTATTGAAGTATTCATTAATTTTTAGTCTTACACTGTAGAAAGTGGAATCAGGCAAATAAAAAGAATAACAACTTTAGAAATAATAACAATTATAAAATAATATCAATAATAGAAATACATATCAGAATTAATAATGAGGCAAATGAAAACTCACACCAACATACCCAAAATGGGGAACGTTCACACTATACTCAGGGTGAAAATCCCCCTTAGAACAAGGGAACCCAGAGAAATAGCCAGGAATCTTTATGAAAGTATGAGGGGTGAGAAAGGGCTTTGGAATCAAAGAGCAAAACCTTTGATTTCCAAGACCCTGATGTTTTAAAGCCAGTTATATCAGTCTACTCTCCCCTCCATAATAATGAACCTCATGTAACCCTGAAGATTAGGAACATGTATTATGATTGCCTCTTAGACACTGGAGCTTCCTGACCAGTATTGGTGAGTAAACTTGATTCTCTCTCAAGATGGATCTAAATTGCCTGAAGAATCCTTAAATTTGTTTCCTATACATCTTGTAGACAGTCAGGAGGTGAAATCCCTTATGATATACCTGTCTCTCTGGCCTCATCTTCTTCCTATGTCAGCCTACTGAAACCAGCTGCTCTTGTTCAAATTAAGACAAAACATGATCCACCGCCTTCCATTCCTCAGTATCCTCTATCAAAAGAGATGATTGAGGGAATTATCCCTGTGATAGATTCATTAAGCAAGGAATAATAATTTCATGCAAATCTGAATAAAATATACCTATTCTACCTGTAAAAAAAAGTAAATATTAGGCATGGATGGAAAATGTGTATATTAATTTGTACATGATTTAAGGGCTATAAATAATCATGTCATAAAAAGACACCATGTGGTTCCCAACCCAGCCAAAATTATCTCCTGTATTCTTCAAATAGTCACATGTTTTACTGTGGTAGATCTGTGCTCAACATTCTTCTCAATCCCTTTACATGAAAATTTCAGGAATATATTTGTCTTTATCAGGAAAGGCTCCCAGTAGACAGGATCAGCCTGCCTGGGAAGATCCAAGTCCTACTAATCACACCAACATCTATCAAAATTGGAGAAAAGGACTCTTGAATTTCACATGTGAAAAGGACCCCTTCTATAGTTTTGATTGACTATCCTGTAATGCAATTTTTTTTAAAAAGACAAGTTGAACACTGTTTTGGTAGACACATTGTTATGGAATGAGTACTATCAATTTTTTTATTTTGAAATTTTTTATTGCTTTTTCTTTTTCTTTGCAAAAAAAAGATAAGCCTATCCATTAGCCCTAATATCAATGCATACCCAAAACCACTTGACTACAGAAACCTGCCATTGATTGTTAAATATCAAAAGACTGTTACTAATAATTATGTCTGATTTCAGACATCAGAAAAAGGAATCACAAAAGAGCTCCTGTACAGTACCAAGAAGCAAAAGGTCAAGGAGACCAACCAATCCCAGTGGAATTGATGAGAATCTGAAGACAGAGGACTTGTTTTGAGTTTTGAGGAAGCAGTTGTTTGACAATGTCAGAAGCAGGATTTCCTGGTGCCAGATTTTCAACAAGTACATCAGTTTGGCTGCCATTTTGACTCCCTTCTCCCTGAGAGTGAAGGTAAAATCAGACCAGGGAATCATATTTCCCCTTTGCTTCAAAATCTAGTCCCTTTTTCACTCTTTATAACATGGCTTTTCTGTAGTCCTGGCTGCCAAAGGGTAAGTTCTACATTGTTACAATTGTTCTAAAGGCTTGCAGGACATAAATAACTTTTAATTGGACCCTGATTCAAGGACCTGTTATGGGTTTTTTCTTGATTACTTAGAATTTTATATTCTTATACTGTGTAAGTCCACCATGTATTCCGGGGTGATTCTGGTGTTGGTCAACACTCTCCTCAGCGGGGGGGGATTGTATAATTTCTGTGAAATTCAAAATTAAATTAAATTTTGTTTTCCAGGATCAAAGAATTGAGAAAGTGAACTGTTTAGAGAAGGCACCATAAAAATGCCTGAAGAAACCATACACTGCCTCAAGAGATCCAGAGTGAACTTTGGGATGTAGTGAATTGAACTGAAGCAGGTTGAATACATTTATTTTGATTTTAAATTTTTATGCCAAAGGGGAATGCCTCCTAATTGGCTTTGTGTCAATGTACCTACCAAACATTGGTTTTTGTTCTCTTTCTATTTTATTTCTCTTATATTTACAATTATTGTAATTTCCCCTTAGTGCAGTATTCTATGAACCTCTAGTAAGAGACATAAGCTAGTAATAATATAATATTGTAATGATTCCCTAGGGAGACTAGGCATGTAAATCTGGAGGATTTCAACATGCTCATCTCCCAACAGAACCACAGGGGGATTATATAGATAGAAACCACTCCCTAAGTTTGTCCTACTCTGTATCCTATTTTACATGTGTACTTTGTGAGACAGAGGGGAGCAAGAGTAAAAAGGTGTGGTGTGTGAGGAAAGGTCTTTCCCTCTCTCTTAGGGTTGGTGTAGTGGTGGAAGTTGGTCTTCAGTGGGAACTCTGGTGCCTCCTAGGTGCTTGAGGGATTTTTTTCAGAACTTTGGTGGCTTGTGTAGGCTTCATGATTTGGCTCAGGTTAGATAGGTGATATTTCCTATCCCTTTCCTATGTTTTCCTTTTTTTTCTACATCTCCATTTTTATTAAAAACTTACATGTTTAGAGCCATTAACAGACTCTTGACTTGAGACTTAATTTTATAAATGGCAACCACACTTTTAAAAATTAATTACATTTAATAATTTTACATTGATTTATTACAATGGAAGGCTCCCTTCAATCTGTGCTTTTATAAATTCTATATGTAACCTCTGTTCAGTGTGACTCTTACTCAGAGTGCTCCCTGGATGGTCAGTAATAAAGGTTCCTTTAATTTGAATTCCTGGGTAGAGTCTGGATCTTCTTGCATGAAGTGCTTCACTTCACTAGATCAGCAGAATTTAGACAAACATAAATAAATTATTCTAATTTGATACTTCTTTCTCAGATGAGAACAGTAGTTAGCCTCACAGACTATCCAGTGCTTCTCTCAAGGGCAAAAGCACCTAGTCTTCCTTGAAGAGCAACGGGCAAGATTCTAGATTTTATATACCAGCATAACCACACACTCAACAATCTCTTTCCTGTTATAAGTTCATTATGCAGTCCATATGAATGTGTGTGTATATATATATGTAAATATGTGCCATATAGAAATTTCATATGTTTAAATTTCATAAGAAACATCATTACATATAAGTTTCATTATTTCATCATTATAAGTTCCATAGTGTTGTTGGAAGGAAAATATTTTTACTGTAAAGAACTATATTACTGTAAATGCTTATCTTGAGCAAAATAAGGTCAATTCAATATCTAGACCAAGATATGAGTGCTTGTTTAAAATTTTAATAAGGATAAAAAAATAAAATGAATGTTTTACTTTAGAAAGAATGTGTCATCACTCACCTCTCCCTAAAACTAAGTATTATATAATATTATAAACATTATTTCATAGAACTTCATCTCTTACTTTAGGTTCACTATTTAACAGCCCTAATCTTAATTTTCATTTTGTTTTCATAGCCATCATGGTTATTATTTCTTAATTATGTAATTACTGTGGCTAACATAGCCAACATTCAATTTGCATTCATAATTAAATTCCATAACCCTTATGAGATAGAACATAATAATTTAAACTATTTTGGCCTTTTTAAAACTAATCTACAGGATTTCAAATGAGATTTGGATGGTCATGTAGGAAATTACATTATAATTTTATAATTATATTTAAAAGCATGGAATTGCCAAGTTGCTTCTTAGGTTTTATAAAATGTTAATTAATTTGGAAAAGATAAAATTTCTCAATATTAACCATTTATTTATTCCTTTTGTACTTCATTTCTCATGTGATATTTTTGAAATAAGCATGGGGATTTGTGGCTTTATGTCTTCAGAAGGAAAGAAAACCCTGAGTCCTTTTGCCTTACAGAACAACTGCTCATTGGTCTCTGTGAGTGACAGTTTCCTTATTTCCATTCTATGTCTTAAGAGAAAATTAGAGCTATGGAGAATGAAACATCTTTTTCAATACCCCAAAGCCAATGATAAATTTTACCTTTCACCATCTGGATGATCAGAAGGCATTACACATTGACCATGTATATTCTAAGTCCCTCCAAGGTATTTTGTGTAGATGTTTTTTCTAGACACGGTTTTTTAGCACTGTAAAGGTGGTCACCTAATCATAATTATTACAATTAACATTATGAGGCTGTTAGAAGCTTTAACAATTTAGTTTAATTAAAATAGAGATAGTGAAGAGAGGGAAATGTAGGAAGGAGGTAGAGAATTGCATATCCTACCCTAAGTGCTGATCTGATGAAATCCAGCTCGCCACCAACAAAGGTTTCCTCAGGTCCCAATCTCCGGCCAGAAGTCCACAGGAGTGTGAGCCTTCAGCCAGAGTATCACCATCCCAGGAGAGAATTTCTCCAGTCAGAGCATCACCAAACCAAGACAGCCACCAACCAACCCAAAAGAGCCAAAACATTCCTTGGGTCCTGCTTATATGCAGTTTTCTCCACCCATCAGCTCTCTCCCATCCCATGTCATACCTCAGGAACCAATAATAGTTCCTTAATTTGTCTGGCATTGCCCAGAGGACAGTGCCTGTGGGATAAACTTCCTATCTCTGAGGGTTTAGCTTCCTTGCAATCAATGATAAAGGATTTTCAGGTTCCTCACTAAATTAAAAAAAAAAGGAAGGATAATTCCAATTTCACAGTAACCTTCACCTGGAACTATCATATGATGCAAGCTGACTGAGTTTGTGTATGCATTTGACCTCCTCCATTATAAAAAGAACTATTGAAAACATAAAGTAAGTTGTTAGGTGTTTGGGACAATTGTAGGATTTGATATCGTAAGGGGGGAAATAAGGCTATTTTTTTATAGTGTTGGACTTGATTATTTAAGAGGTTGGTCACCAGGGATTTAATTAATTCCAAAGAGATTTTATTTACAATTTATTTTAAAAATGTAGAAAGAGTGAAGCAAGAAATCAGAGAGAGGATAAGGTAAGATATCTAGCTTGAGCACTAAGTAATTTACTCCGAGCCCCTCTGGGCAGGGAGAATTAGTTTTAGCCTGCCTCGACAAGGCTGAGGACCCAGGAAGTCTCTTCAGATAATACAGCAGTTAAAGTCAGCTTTTCACTCACCAAGTGTCAGTTCAGTGAGCAGATTCTTCTGCCCCTCTTCACCAGCTTCAGCTCTAAAGCATGAAGAATTGAATAGCAGCAGAAGTGGAAGTCCAAGTTGAACTGTGCTCCAAGAATTCTCCCCAACTCCGTGTAGCACTCTCTCTTTTAAAGGAATTTTCTCTTGTGTCACTTCCCCTAATTCCATGTCTACCAGCCACAGCTGACTCTCTACTCTAGGACTGCCCAGAAGGAAGTTAGTCGATTTTGATTTGTTACCCAATATCACACACACATGGGTCACAGACCTCCCACTTCATGATTAAGTGGGATATTTGCACTTTTGATGATTAGATCTAAATGGGCAGATCTTCATACTTAACTTTTAAGTACCATGTTTGGACTTTTTGTGATTGAATCTAAAAATAGACAGGTCTCCATACTTAACTATAAAGTAGGCTGTTTACACTAATGGGGATTAAAATCTAAAAATAGACACCAGTTACAATTTAAATCTTCACAATCTGGGAAGCCAAGTACCTTTGTGAATTTTAGTTTTACTCCACCCTGCTTAGTCTAGCAATCAGGAATGTATAGACCTCTACTTAAGCATTAAGTGTTGAGAAGGATGGGCTATGACAGACATATGCTAGCAAATGGCAAATTAGAAGGAACTGACAGACCTCTGGGCTGTCCTAAGTCAAGTTTAAGCTACCATTGGTACATGTGAGACACAGGAAGTGATGTTTTAAAAAAAAGAGTATATATATTTGTGTCACTTCCTCTCTCCAGCCTCCTTTTTTAGGCGGCCGAGGAGTTGAGCTCAGGGTCTCTCTATCAGAGATGTTGGGTTTGACTAGTGGTAGCGTTTTGGTGTCTTTGTGTGGGTCAGGTGAGGAGTCTTCCCTGAGCTCTCTTGTAGTTTAGGTTGATTCCTTTTTTTCCTTTACCTTTCCTAAAGGTTAGCCTCCTAGGAGGCCCCTCGTCTCGGAGGAGGCCTCATGGCTGAGGTCTCTGAACTTCCCTTAGTTTAGGCTAGGCCAGAAAATTCTTATACCTCTTTTTCTCTCTTCCTTTTAATTGCTTCCCTCTATATTAATTAAACTACCATAAAATTTCCCAACTGACTTGGGTATTTTTATTGGGATTTGAATTAATCCCTGCTGACCAACTAAATTTATATTCAGTTTAAAAAACCCTAAATTTACCCCTTACACCTTCATTGTTACAATCACGGGAGAACCAAATCCAATCTTCACAATATGCATCTCTTCATGCCCTCCACTCATGTCTATATATGGTTGTTCTCAGTTCCTTTGTAAATACCATCCACAAATGGAACCCTTAAGAGTCCTAGAGCACAAGGACAGTTGGGGAACTGTTGCCATACTTAGAGATGTACACCTGTGACAACCTAAACCTCGTCTGAACTTTCCCATGGAAAACTGATTTTTGATGCGAGGGTTTCCCTTCTCCTGTGTCTTTTTACATGAGTTTCATTCAAGAGCAATTTATATACAAGACCTTAAAACCTAGGAATATGAGCACACTCACCTTTTCCATAGGTCAGAATCATGTCCCAAATTGCCATTCCCTTTGGGCATGGGTCACCAATAAGTTACGTTGTTGTTTTTGTTTGTTTGCTTTTTATTTATTTATTTATTTTAAACGCCCAGGTCTACCTACCAATAAGTTTTTCCTTCATACTCTAGCTAGCATTCTTTATACCTTTTTCCCATGACCCTTCTCTCTCACCTCTCGGGACTTCTCTTTCACAGATAGAGGAGAGGTAAGTATCCTTAGTCGGCTAGAATTCCTCATTCTTAGGCCAAGTCCTGGTCAATTTCTGGACTGGTCAAATTTCCTTGTCCATTGCGTTATACACATACCCGGTTTGCATAAAAAGAATTTTCCTTACGGAACGAATTCAGACCGACTTTGTTGCGTTCTCCCATTACTCCATTCGAACCGGTTGTATCTGAACACATAATTGCCACATCATTCATTTCTTCTTATTCATGGCACGCATTTTACAAACAATGTATTTATCCCAGAGCCACTATGTTGTTCTTTTGGAGCTGCCCATCCCGTGGAGGCAGGCTGGCTTCTCGTCCCCGACAGCGGCAGCGAAAAGAGAGACTGACCGGCTTCCCCGCCGCGGGCTACTGCTTCAAGTGCGCGCTGACCTGGAGGAAGCGGGAGGAGTTACCAGGACTCTCTGGGCGCTAAATCTTGCGGGCTCCTACGCGCTCCACGTCTGGGCCCGAGTCCCACGAGCCGCCTGGAGGCCTGGCCGAGAACTGCGGCAGGGAGGCCTGAGAGGAGGGGAGACCCTGCAGCGGGCAGGGCAGCAGTGCTTCCTCTTTCCTCCCGCAGGCGGTCTTCTCGGGAGCGCTGGGACCATGAGAGCAGAGCGAGCCCTCGTGGGACACGGACGGGTCCGCCACGAGAACTGACTAGACCCGACAGGCAGCCAGGAGCGAATTTCCTGCCTCGGTATCTCTTTCTCAAGGCTGCACTTGCCTCCGCCGTCGGGCCCTTTTCTCGGATCTCTCACCAGGATGGCAGGACGGAAGCCTGGGGTGGTTCCCCACGGTTGGCTGCGGTTCTTTGCAGGAAATGCCGCCGCGTGCTGCAGTGACAAGTTAGGAGAGCATCTCCATTCGGGCTCCCTTGCTGGTTCTAACTCTCCGCAGCGGAACACGTGCAGGCCCAAAGAGCTCGGCCTTCTCGCCTCCCTTCTCCTCTGTCGTCTTTACTAAGAATCCGTGAGGAGTCAACCATGTCCGCGCCCCTTTCTCACCTTCCCCTCCGGCGCCATCCCTTCAGGTCACTGCTTGTGCGGGATCTACGCTAAAGAACAGAGCCTGGGACTACTTGGGCTCAGTTCAGTGGCAAAGACAGGGAGAGAGAGAGAGACAGACAAAGAGAGGGAGAGAGAGGGGAAAAGACTGAGAGACAGAAAAAGACAGAGGGAGAGAGAGAAATAGAGGGAGAGAGACAGAGAGGGAGGGAGAGACAGAGAGAGAAAGGGGGAGAGAGAGTGAGAGAGGGACAGAGAAGGAGAGAGACAGAGAAGGAGAGAGAGAGACAGAGCAAAAGAGAGAAATAGAGGGAGAGAGAGAGAGGGGGAGACACAGAGATAAAGAGAGACAGAGAAAGAGAGGGAGAGACTGACAGAGAGACAGAGAAAGAGACAGAGAGGGAAAGAGAGAGAGAGAAAGGGAGAGAGAGCGGGAGAGAGAGGGGGGAGACAGAGAGACAGAGAGGGAGAGAAAGACAGGGAGAGACAGAGAGAGAAGGGGGGGGCATATATTTGACACAATTCTGAAATCTTTGAAATCTTTCACTTCCTTTTTTTTTCTCTTAAATTATTTTTTGACCAAACAACTATCATTTTTTGAAAAACATTCATTTTATTTTATGAGTAGTAACGAAATTGTCACCTTCTGTCCTCATGGACAGAAGGAAAAGGAAAATAGAAAGAAAAGAAAAGAGAGTAATGCAGATTTCATTTTTCCTATAATAAAGTTCATGCATAGATTCCCCTAAAATTAACATGAATGTTATTAGACATTAACGGTTGCATCTTTTCCACTAAAATACATTTCTCTAGGTGTATATAAATATATAATATAATGTGTAAATGTATAAATAATAAAGTATTAGGATTATAAATGACGTTCTTGAGGAAGACGCTGCAGTAAAATACTTTGCTTGATGTTCACAAAGTATCTTTCAGCTCTCCTCTCTGAGGGAAAGCCAGGAATGACTTCCCTTCACCAGGCCAGTAGAGGACTACTTGAAGATTCAATATTTACAGGAAAACTCATTTATTTATAACATTTAACAACAAATACATTTAGGGTTAGTAAGTAGGATGCCCTAGCTCTCCGGGAACCAAATCTCCACCCACTCTTCTGTTTGCCTCATGGCTCTGTTTCTTCAAGCTACTCTGTACTGCTTGACACTTACTAAAGGCACATAAAACATACTATCTGACTAAACTAATCTGCAATTCTTATCAAAAGTAACTGAATTGTTCAAAATGTCTCCCAGGCTAACAGACCGGAGTGTATCTCTGAGGTGTCTTTCAGAGCTCAGGCAAACAGGCCTTCGGTCCTTCCCCTCCCCAAACAATTCTCCAGCACACAGCAGATCTGACAGCTTCTTCTCCAAGATCAGTTCCCACACACAGTCAGGAAAGTAGAAAACCCTCTGAGGATGTTTTAGAGTTAGAGCAAAGTCTGAGCTGAGTCTGTCTTCACCACAAGCCAGAGAGTAACTCCCAGAAGGCCGGGACCAACTGTCAGAACTTTGTCTGCTTCCCTCCTTCCAAGTTCTCATCTCACACACAGAACTCTGTCTTGCCTTCAGTCCCAGAGTCGCCCTCTTAACATTCTGTCTCTTAGTCAATATAGTTCTTATTCTATTCCTACATTAGATCGAAAGGGCCTTAGAGAACAATATGTTCGACTTCTTCATTTTGTGTTTGAAGCCAGATACTGAGATGCTCAGTGACTCCTCTATGGCTATCCACAGGACTAGTAGTAACTCGGAGACCACACAGATAGTAATCTTTGTCTTCTGATTCCACATTCAGTGTTTTCTCCCCTCACTCTTTTAACTTCCTCCAAGAATTTAGAGATACATTGTTGAACTACTTTCAGCTCTCCGAAAATGTAAGAGAGAGTAATGAAAGAATGAATACACATAACGAAAAAGACTTTTAAGTACAAACTTAGAGTTTCAGTCTGCTTTTAAATAGCCAATAAAGCTACTAAAAGAAACAGTCAAGGAAAGAACCTCAAGGTGTTCCACTAAATTGCAGTTAGGTCCAATAGTCTTTGATTCTAATATACGATGATCAGTTTAGAATCAATGAAACTGCACTCTAATCTAGTTTACATCAACCTCATTTGTTCACTATTATATGATGAATGATCATGCCCAATGTGCCTTTGGTTATGACATCTGGGAATGTTACGTTCTGAATTACTAGTCTTGGAGCTGAATCTATGTAAAGCTGTGATGAACCAAATTCAGAACCTTGTAATACAGCTAGAGACCTTCCCTGGTGATCCTGATAGATAAATCTACTTTCTTTACTTAGAATAATACCACCATGTAGAATCTGTGCCTAAACAGATATATTATAATTAAATTATGTTCATTTTGATATGTACAGGTGCTTTTGACAATATGTGGAAATAACTCAGTTGTATAAGGGAATATTAAAATATTTAGCTCAAATAAAGTACATTATTTACGTGAGGCAAATGCAGGAAAAATGCCTTGAGCAGAACCTGAGTCTCCACATTGTCTTCATAGACCTGACAAAGGCTTTCAACACAGTGAACCGGGGCACATTGTGGGTGATCCTCAGCAAGCTCGGTTGCCCAGCAAAATTCATCACTCTTTCATGTCGACATGACAGGGGAAGTCCTATCTGGTGGAGAGACTTCCGATCGCTTCAACACCTCCAATGGCATGAAACAAGGCTGTGTCCTCGCTTCAGTACTATTCAACCTATACTTCACCCAAGTATTACGACATGCTGTGATGGATCTAGACCTGGGTGTCTACATCAAATACCGACTGGATGGCTCACTATTCGACCTTCGCCGCCTGACTGCAAAAACAAAGACAACAGAGAGACTCATCCTGGAAGCTCTCTTTGCAGATGACTGTGCTCTCATGGCCCACCAAGAAAACCATCTCCAAACCATTGTGGACAGGTTCTCCACCGCAACAAAACTGTTTGGCCTGACTATCAGCCTCAGCAAAACAGAGGTGCTGTTCCAACCCACACCAGGGAGGCCAATGAACCAGCCGTGCATTACAATCGACGGCACGCAGCTTTCTGACGTCAACACTTTCAAGTACCTGGGCAGCACCATCGCCAACGACGGGTCCCTAGACCACGAGATCAATGCCAGGATCCAAAAGGCCAGCCAGGCTCTTGGGCGGCTGCGCTCCAAAGTCCTCCAACACAGCAGTGTAAGCACTGCGATGAAGCTCAAAGTGTACAACGCAGCGGTCCTCAGCTCGCTCCTGTACGGTGTGAGACATGGACACTGTACCGGAAGCCCATGAAGCAGCTGGAGCAATTCCACCAATGCTCCCTCCGGTCAATCATGAGGATCCGATGGCAGGACCGAATCACCCACCAGGAAGTCCTCGACAGAGCCAACTCCACCAGCCTCGAAGTCCTGGTCCTCAAAGCCCAGCTACGATGGTCTGGACACGTCATGGACCCACAGCGAGTACCAAGACAGGTATTCTAGGGTGAACTGTCAGCTGGACTCGGGAAACAAGGCCGACCAAAGAAAAGATTCAAGGATCAGCTAAAGTCCAACTTGAAGTGGGCTGGCATGACACCAAAGCAACTAGAACTCGCTGCCTCTGACCAAAGCAGCTGGCGAACCCACATTCACCATGCCGCCGCCACCTTTGAAGATGAGCGACGTCGACGTCTTGCCGCTGCGTGTGAACGCCGACACCAGGCCACACCCGCACCTCCTGTAACAACGGGCGTCCCAGGCCCCATGTGCCACAAACTGTGTGCCTCAGCCTTTGGACTCCAAAGCCACAGGAGGGGACACCGTAGATGAAACTGCACAAAGACAATCGTCATTCTCGGCTTCCGAGAGACTACTACTACATAATCAATAAACTATCTTAGAAATAGGGTCATCTTTTTTTTTTTCATTTTATAAATATGGACACTGTAGCAAGGTAAAAATTGCAAGAATGATTGACAGGGATTGAGCCTTAGCATCTTTCCTGAGCTGATTGGGTCAGAGTTCCAAGGAACAGTTTACCAACTGATGTAGGCTTGAGCTGAAAGGTGAAGAAGCAAGGTGTATAGCTGAGACTTCCTGAAAACCCATCTATCAAGCAACTGGCCTTTGAGGATCATTTGGCTGAGGTTGAGAGGACATCTCCAGCCTTCTGGTGGACAGATTGACTGGGGAGAAGACCCCTACCTTGCTGGGCCCATCCGAGGACACCACAGCTTGGATTCCTGATATCTGACCAACCATTGACTCTGTGTGTGTGAGATTCTGGGATTACTGTGGGATTTATTATTAATAGTCTTTAGTTAAGATAGTCAGTATAAGCTTAGATAATTAAATATAGTGGGTAAAAGGCAGATGCTTACTCTTCCCCTTTTTCCTTTCCCAACAACTTTCCCTTCTCTGTTAATGAGTTCATTTTATTTATATATTGTTCTTCCCTTGTGTATAAACCTTTCCCCTTTCCTAAAATCAAAATAGCAACCTATATACAATACTCTCATAGACTGGGGAGTGAGCAATAAAGTATCATTCAGTCTTTCATTGCTGTTTTCAAGGATGACAAAATTATGTTCAGAAACTAGTTAAAAAACTGGAAAATGATTTCCTTCATGAATTGAGTAACTTTATCCACTAGATTAACTGCTAATAAATCCTCAGCTTTTAGAACCCAATTCAGAGAAGCATGGTAAATTCACATAATACATGGCTTTAGTTTGTGCAGCTCGATTCATATTTTAATCTATTTATCCTCTGAAGCTTTACTAACTTATTTTCAGGGGTATATGGATTACTGGGGATTTTCTAGGATCACTAGTGGAAGAAGGTAAGCTAAAGAGGCCATGTAGGGACTGATAGAAGAAATAGTTATTGAATGTTCAGCTTCCATCTAATCCCTGTTACCATAACTGGATTTAATTGAGGTGGCAGTAGGGCAGTGTTGTTGTAGTATTTGAAAATTATGACTTCCCTATTCAATCAACAAACAGAAAATTTCTTTTAAATACATTATTAAGCAATTGACATTGAGGGATGTACCTGACTGCAGTCATTCTTATTTTTTTAAATAAAACTATAACATTTTAGAGCTAGTAGGAACTTTAGAGACTGTATAGCACAGTTCCATTATTTTACACATGAATAATTCATATTTTATATGTATTCATTTAGTATTTTAATACATATATCTTTTGTATGTCTTGCCCACCAGGGAACAGCAATCCAATCCAACAACAACGCATATTAAGTGTTATTGCTATAAAATATAATACAAATGCACTGTGTAAAACATTATGCTGAGCTCTGAAGGCACAAAGTCAAAAGAGTCCAAAGTCATAATTATCTTGTATTATTCGGGAGGATACTTTGCACCTATAAGTAAATAAATACAGATGATCTTGGAAAAGGAATTAGGACGCCTAATTCTGACTTTCACCCCTTAATTATTTTTGATCTTGGAGAAAATATTTAACCTCTCAGAGTCTCCATTTTCCCATTTCAATCAATAGCCAATAAACATTTATTCAGCATATGTATATTACACAAAAATATTCTATGTGACACCCTGTGCTAAATACTCATCTGTTCCATAAAGGGGTAGATTAGCACTCTGAGTTTTTTTTTTAACTCTAGAGTTTTATCATTTTGAGAAATGGCTTAAGAGTTCTAGAGATCAAGTGAGAAATATCAAAGTACTTTACTTAACAATCATTTACTCAGTTGACATACGTTTATTAAGCATCCACTGTGTGCCATGCACTGTGCTAAATGCTAGAGATGCAAAGGTATATAATATATCCTTTTCTCAAGGAATTCACAATCTAACTTAGGAGACAAACAAAAAAATTAGGTATAAAAAACACATGGAAATAACTTTAAAAGGGAAGGACTAGAATTTAAAGAGTTTTAGAAAAGTAGAAGATGGGATTTTAGTTGGGACTTCAAGAAAGCTAGGAAAGTGAGTAGATAGAGATGAGGATAGAAAGTGTTCCAGGCATGGGATAATGGATTGATTGTATGTAAAATAGCATGGAGGCCATTGTTACTGTCTCAAAGAAAATGTGTTAGGGAGTAAAGGGTAAGAAGACAAGAAAAGCAGGATGGGGCTATATTATGAAGGCCCTCTTGGATCTTTGCCTTGTAATGGCAGAAAGGCCTGTGTAGCTCAGGGAAGCTTATGAGTTATGCCATGCAGTTACCCAAACCAGATAGGTCATAGTGGGGAGCTCATATATAAAGTGATCCACTGGAGAAGAAAATGGCAAAATTACCAGAAGGGCAAGTTGGTTTTCAGAGGAGCAAAGGAAGCAAATTGCCTATAGTCACTGAATCATGGAGAGACCAGGGGAGTTCCAGAAAAAAAATCTACTGCTGCACTGACTACGCTAAAACTTTTGAATGCATGGATCACGAAATGTGGCAAGTCCTCAAAGAGATGGGAGTATCAAGTCAACTTACTGCTGCCCTGAGGAGCTTGTATGTGGGCCAAGAAGCAACAGTTTGAACTGTACTTGAAAGAACGAAGATTTAAGATTGGAAAGATTTAAGATTAGAAAAGTTCAATGAGGTTATATATTATCAACTTTTTATTTAACTCACCTGCAAAGTACATCATATAGAATACAAGACTGGATGAATCAAAAGACTGAATTAAGGTTCCTTGCAGAAATATCAACAATCTCAAATATGCAGATGATCCCACTCTGATGGGAGCAAATAATCAAGAAATCTCTTATTGGGGTGAAAGAGGAAAGTATAAAAGTTAACTTGAAGCTTAATATAATGCCTGTAGTCATGAAACTAAAAGATGTCTCATCCTTGGAGGGAAAACTATGGGAAATTTGGACGGAATACTAAAAAGCAGAGAGATAACCTTACTACAAATTTCATAGTCAAAGCTATGTTTCATTTTGTTTTGTTCTATTTTCCCAGGAGTAATGTATGGCTGTAAGAGTTGGATTATAAGGAAAATTGAATGTTGGAGAATTGATGCTTTCAAATTAGAATGCTAGAGAAGAATTTTGAGAGTCCTTTGGACTATAAGAAGATCAAATCAATCAATACTTTATTACCTGAATATATTACCTTCCCTCCACACACAATATGTACCTTTGAAAGTCAAATTCACACCATATTCAAGCACTTCCAGTTTTGAAACTATTAGTTGTGTATTGTGTGCCTCAGCACCTGTAAAGAGCATGGTTATCTCCTGGGGCAGATGGGAAATGCCTACCAAAAGTCTGTTTTGATATTCCATCAAATGTCACAGTCAATACTAATGGCACCAAATCAATGTAATGAGAAAACTAGAATGCTCATGAAGCTGGCAGTCACAGCTGACAGGCAAAAACTGACTCCTTATGCAATTTTAAGGTGTAAAACAGTGCCTAAGGAAAAGTTACCATCAGGAGTGATCTTTCATGTGAAGGTAAAGGGATGTAGGAATGAAAAATGTGTATTAGATTGGTTGAATGTGGTCTGGGGTAGATGTGCAGGTCCATTACTGTGTCAGAAAGGAATGTTTGTACTCAATACGTTCCAGGGTAACCTGACTGAAAATGTGAAGAAGAGAATTGCTGAAATATGCACAGACCTAATTGTTATTTGTAAGGGAAAATTTTAGGGTTGTGACTTAATTGAAATGTAATTGGTCGCCAGGGAACATCCCAAATAAAATACTCAAGTCAGTTTGGAAATTTTGTGGTGGTTTGATTAATATAGAGGGAAGGAATTAAGAAGAAGAGAGAGGGAAAAGGGTATAGGATTTCTGTGGCCTAGCCTGTGCCATGGGGACTTCAAAGACCTCCGCCATGAGGTCTTCCCAGAAGATTAGGGGCTTCCTAAGAAGATAGTGTTTTGGAAGTTAAAGGAGAAAGGAATCAGCCTAAACTCCGAAAGAGCTCAGAGAAGATGCTTCACCTGAACTAGGTTATTAAGCTTCCCCAGTAGTGTATCAAGGACTCTCATCGCCAAACCTGGACAATAGCTTCTGCCACACCAAGACACCAAAACATTCAGCACACTGCCACTAGCCACCTCTCTGCACAAAGAGCCTGGAGAGAGGAAGTAACATGAAATATATAGACCATTTTTACATTCCTTTCCTGTGTCTCACATGTACCAATAGTAGCTTAAGCTTGACTTAAGCCCAGGGGTCTGTCAGTTGTTTCTTATTTGTCACTTGTTAGCATATGTCTGTCACGGGCCATCCTTCTCAATACTTAATCCTTAAGTAGGGGTGTAGACATTCCTGTTTTGTTAGACTAAGCTGGGGGGAGTAAATCTAAAGTTCACATATTCCAGGATGAATGACATTACAATTACAAGTGTTAGATGTAGTAATTAATAATCCACTCAAATATCATTTGAGAAAAGGATATAACAAGTGGCTCTTGGCCAGAAACCATGATTTTAATCCATCAGGGAAAATAAAGAAACTTCCAGCCACTGTATTGAGGAACTGGATCAAAACCACTTGGGACAAAATCTCCACAGAGTCCATTTTACTTGGATTAAAAAAATGTTGTATATCAAATTGTATGGATGGTAGTGAAGATGGTGTTTTCTGGGAAGAAGGAGGTGAAGGCAATGATTTAAATGATGTTTCCACTTTGGTAGATGAGGAAATAGAAGAGGAAGGAGAAAACTTATTAAATATTTAAAGGTAGTATCTTACAAGTATCTATAAAAAGTAATGCATATTTAATAAAATTGTTGGCACTAAAACTTCTTTAACTTGTTTTCAGGACCTTGAAGAATCCTCAGATATAAAGTGCCTGCATTATTCACAAGTTAAGAGATAGTTGTAATTTAAAAGGAGAAAATAAAATAGATATTTCTTCTTTCTGAGTTACCCTTCAAAATACTTAGGATTGTACTGTATTTGGGTCATATTATATTCAGACTAAAACGGTACTTAAGAAACAATTTAAACCATTCATTGAAAGAAAACTACTGAAGCTGAAGGTTAAATTATTTGACCACATCACGAGAAGACAGGACTCACTGGAAAAGATCTTGGTGTTGGTAGTTTGAAGGCAAAAAGAGAAGAGGATGGCAGAGGATGAGACTGATAGATAAGTGTCATTAAAGCAACAAACATGAACTTGGACAGAAATGGGGAGACAGAAGGTAGAATATCCTGTAATGTTATGGTTCATGGGGGCCTGAAGAGTGAGGTACAACTGAATGACTCAACAGCAACATCAACTCATTTTGAAGAACTTTGAATGCCAAAAGGCATTTTGTATTTGATCGTGGAGGCAATAGCCAATCACTGAAGTTCATTGACTTTTTGTATGTGGAGGGGGACAGGGCAGGGGAGAATGATCTAGTCTAATCTGTGCTTTCAAAAACTCACTTTGGTCGCTGAACAGAGGGTCTCTTGGAGTGAGGAAGCAAAAAGTGCTTTGCAAACAAAGTGGTACCGCCATCATTTCTCTATATGAACTCTTGTCATATTTCTTGACATAGCCATATGTTAACTCTTCTCTGACTTTTCCCTTTATGTGCCATGTACATGTTAAAAGAATCCAGAATTTTCTTTTCATATTAATACATAACAAATCCATAAATGTGTTTTAACTTCTTGGTAAGTAGTTAAAATGGAGGAAGTTTTACTATTTCCTGAAGGTTTGGTTTGTCTTGTTTCTGTCATAACATGTGGGTGTTTTTTTTGTGGAAAGTCATGTTAAAATGCACACTCTCAGAAGTCATGATGTGATTAAATCAGTTCATATCATGATTCTACCTAAGTCCTATACAGAGAGATTTTCCTTCTCAGGAAGAATATCTTATTGACATGTCGTTACAATGCTTAATTTTACATTGGGACTATTATTTGGAAAGCATCTCCATCCTTCGAATTGAAGGTATTTGTTTATATACTGTGAATATGAAATTTAATATAAAATTCAGTTATAGTGGTAGATTTGCCTCCCAAATTTTGGAAGCAAATTTGCCCATTTCATTGTTCATACAAGCGCCTTCTGTTAGTGATGTGCTGAGAGTACCAATTTCAGTAATTAAAAATACAATTTAATGATTGTAGCCAATTAAGAGACATTTTTATAATACAATTTGATGGCACTCCTAGAGAGGTTTATGAAAGCAACTGATCCTTCCATCCAGCAGGGTGACTTTTGTTAGTTCCAACATCGTAGGACTTTCACACAATTATACCCACTGGAGCTTAGACTGCCACCACTATTAAAAGAGGACTACTATTAAGGGACTGTAGATCACTTGCAAATGGCTGTACCGTTTTCACTGCACTGAAGATGGAGATTACGTACTACCAATTTTGAAGCATTTTTCTATGAATATTAATAAGTTATGTTTTCATAGTACTTTAAAGTTAGAAAACTGCTTTAAAATATGCTATCATTGGAGTCTTTAAAACTACTCAAAAAGATAAGCAATCTCGGCATTTTTATCTACATTTTAGTTAAGAGTAAATTATCTTATAGTATTACCGAATATTTTTGAGCATAAGTCCTATTTAGAATGAAAAAGCACTATACTATATGCATATTTTTCTATAAATGATATATAAGTATGTAACAGAACAATATAGTTATTTTATTTTAGGGTATTATGTTTTCTTTCATTGTTCCCTCGTTACAGCTTCTAACATTTTTGAAGGAACATTGACTCTCAAATTCTCTCTCTCCCTCTCTGCTCCCAACCCCTCCGAATCCTTTGAAATGGTAAGAAATTTAACATAGATTTCACATGTGTAACCACATAAATACTTTACATATGAATCCTTTTGTGGAAGGAAATTAAAATAAAAACAAATTATAAGGTGAAAACAATTTTGCTTTGGTTCCAATTTAGACTGAGTTTTTTGCCCCTCTCTGGAAGTAAATGGTATCTTTTTTAGGGGGGAGTTTTGTATGATGATATTGCTGAGAAGAGCTGTTATTCTCGTCACTATTGAATCTTCTCCTGGCTCTACTTATTTCATTCTGCTTCAGTTTGCATGAGTCTCTTCAGGCCTTTCTGAGCTAGGTCTGCTTGTCATTTCTGATAACACGATAATATTCGATCACAATTAAATACTCTACCTTAGTCATTCCCTAACTGACGGATATCGTCTCGCTTGCCAGATCTTTGCCCCCTCAAAAAAGCCTCGCTTCAAACATGTTTGTACGTACAGGTCCTCGCCCTTGTTCTGTCTCCTTTGGATACAAACTTCGTCACGGTGTTGCTGGCTCAAAGGGTTGCACTGTTTTATACCCCCTTGGGCATAGGTCCAGTCAGTTCCCAAATCTCCCAGAAGTGTGTTCAGGTCCTAGCCTTCCCGTATCCCCTCCAGGCTGGCTCATTTTCCTTTTCTGCCATAATAGCCAGCCCGATAGAGGTGGTGTGTTGCCTCAGAATTGCTTTAATTTGTATTACTAGTCATTTAAAGCATTTTTTGAATCACTATAGAAAGCTTTCATTACTTTGAGAACAAACTGTTCGTGGCCTTTGGCCATTTGTCAGTTGGGGAATGGTACATATTCTTTTTTTTTTTTTAAACCCTCACCTTCCATCTTGCAGTCAATACTGTGTATTGGCTCCAAGGCAGAAGAGTGGTAAGGGCTAGGCAATAGGGGTTAAGTGACTTGCCCAGGGTCACACAGCTGGGAAGTGTCTGAGGCCAGATTTGAACCCAGAGCTTCCCATCTCTAAGCCTGGCTCTCCATCCACTGAGCTACCCAGCTGCCCCCTACATATTCTAATATATTCAACTCATTCATCTATGGATTTGAGAAATGAGGCCTTTATTAGAGAAACTTGTAGAAAAAAAATCGCACCACTTGGGGATGCTGTTACTTTCCATCTTTTTCATCCCTGTTTGGTTTCTGACCACTATATCCCCCAATTTGCCCCATCTCCCTTCTCTTATCCCTTTTCCTCTCTGGCTTTCTGTAGGATAAAATAACTTTATATGCCCAATGGATTGTGTAAGTTCTTTCCTCATGGAGTCAATCCTGATGAGAATAAGGTTCACATGCTTTCCTTCTTGCCTCCTCCATCTTCTACTCTGCTATCAATGTTCTTTCATACCTCTTTTATGGCCAATAATTTTTCCCATTTTATTTTTCCTTGCCCTTCCTCCCAATGAATTCCTTTTTATCATGGCTTAATTTAATTTAATTTTTTTATATCATCCCATCAGAGAGATTATGGCTTTAGGTACTCCTAAGTTGCCATCTTGGCTCCACCCCCTACTGTAACACAAACACTAACCACTAAATCTAACCCTAAATTCACCAATTCAAAATTCATCTATTATATTCTAAACCTCTCTAAATTCACTGATACACACTAGTTCAAACCTTAACCCTAACCTTAAACCTTGCACTAAATTCTAATCCTAACCCTAAATTTGCCAAATCTAACTCTAACCCTAACTGAAAAACCTAACATTAATGCTAACCCTAACAGAATCCAAATCCTTAACTTAACTCTAACACTAACTGTAACCCTAAATCTAAGACTAACTCTTATGCTGAAAATTATTGATCCAAAAAAAAAACAAGGGAAACAAAGTCTCCAAGCCAAAAAGAAATAGATTAATTGTGAGAGGGCCAGTCTTGCAATAAAGCCAGACTCTGGACAAGACCAAAGACCCTGAGCCTTGAGAGTGGTCTTCTCATATACCAAACTGACATTTCAAATTACAGGTTTATGAATATAAAAATGTAAACAAATAAAATACAGTTTCCATAAAAGAAAAGTATTTATTAAAACATTACCTAAGCAATAAGGTCAGCAAATATGAGCGTTGGAGTCATAAAATGACACTGCACACATATAGTCCTAAAATAGCAAAATAAGGGAGTTTACTAGAGCTGATTAAACAAGATGTAAAATTATAGAAGGTCACCAAAAGTCACCAAGGGACTGTTCTTGCTAAAGCAGGATGCTAAAATACATTCACTTAACTTTAACTATACTTGACTTCTGCTAGAATTACATCTTGATCAAAACACTAATAACTACTATTTGAATCAAACAAGTGAGAGATTGTTAGAAAAAAAATTTCTCAAGTTCAAGGAAAATACAAAGACCTGTGCCAACAATGAGTAACTATACTAAAGCTATAATTTTAATTAAATCAATTAAACCTTACAATTGGCTGTAAAACAATCATAAAGTGGGATACAGGATTTCCAATTCACACTCTAACCTTAATCCTAACACTAACCCTATCCCTAAGCTTAACTCTAACCCTAACCTTAACGCTAACCTTAACTATAACCCTTAATTTAACACTAACCTTTAAATCTAACCCTAAATTCAGTGAATCTAAATCTGCCAATTCTAGACCAAACTAACTTCACCAATTCTAACCGAAACACTAACACTACCCCTCACCTTAACCCTATATCTAAATCTGCCAATTCTACTCCTAAGACTAACCCAAAACCTAACACTAATTCTAATCCTTACCCCAGCTTTAACTCTAAGCTTAACCCTATCTCTAACCTTAACACTATCCTTAACATCACTAACCCAAACCTTAATCTATATGCTTAACTTTACCCAAACCATAACTCTGCCTCTGCCCCTAACCCTAAATTTGTCAGTTATAACCCCAAATTGTCCAATTCTCGCCATAACCCTAAGCTTAACCCTAAATTGAAGTCTATGCTAACCCTGCCACTAACCCCTTTCTTAATGCTAACCCTCACTCTAACCCAGTGATGGGTGACCTTTTTGATCTGGGTGTGTCAAAATTCTCCAAAAAAACGAGCATAACTTGGACCGTGTGTCACTTCAAGAAAAAAACAACATAATTTTGTGACATTTGTAGTATAAATAACAAAACATATATATAATTGTAATATATAACTGTATTTAAATAAACCAATAACTAATTCTTTAACTTACTGACTTCTTTGTTCATTTGTCAGTCAGTTTCTTTTATTGGTCTTCATAATATTTAACTTGTGTGGGGTGCCATGAGCTAAGAAAAGTGAAGGGGAGGGGAAATTCTTTATCTAACCTGCCTATTTTTGACTTTTTTGTCACTGAATTTCATTGGCTAAGTATTCAATTGAAGGTTGATATTTTGCACACTTCAAGCCCAAGGAAGAGCTACTAACTTCATCTGTCAATCTGCTTCTTTTGTTGGTGGTAATATTATTTAACACTGTGAATAAGGTTTCGCAAAAGTACATAAAGGAAAAAATTGTGAGCAAAGTCAATGCTATATTTTTCAGGGTGCTAAAAGTGTCTGGTAATCGGTTCCAGGCACTCCTCAATTTCCCCACCTAGTTCTGCTGGTTCGGCTCCACCCCACCCTTTCCCAGCCAGCTGGTCTGGGGGCACAGCAAGAGCAGCGACTGTCACTCACCAGCCTGTCAACGTGTGCATTTCTTCCATGTAGTGCTCCTTCCTCCTCACTCACATGGGAGCCCCATGAGTTCCAGCCTCCCCTTGCCCCTACAGTCAGTATGTGGCGCAGCCCTCTCCCCCACCCCCTCAGGCCAGGCCAGGGCATGCTCCCTGGGAGGTGAAATAGAGAAAGTAAACTGAGGGGAAACTTACTTTTGCAATAACTGCTGTCCTCTGGCTTGTGACTAGAGAGAGCTGCTAAGGGAACTCAAAGATACTTACTTGTAATGGAGGTAGGAATGAGAAATGCTGAGGGATGCCAGTACAGGGATGCTGCCAGACAGAGATGCTGGTCCACAGGACAACTGCCTTGGGGAAATGCTCTGGGGTTTGCCTACTGATCCCTACTGATGGCTGATGGATCAGTATATCTTTCTAACCTCCTCCTCCCTTTCACTCCCTCCCTTCTCCAACTCTCTTCTTTCTGCCACCCTCTCCTCCCAATTTTTCTTGAAGCCTTTGTCTTCTTCCCTCCCCCCTGATTAAACTATAAAGATATTCTTTTTTTTTCCTTTTTCAAGTCAAGGGGTTTATTGGGATACCAGGATGGGAAACTGAGGTTAGAGCGATGAGGATGTCCCTAATCTAAAATGAGGGAAAATTGAGGGTTTGAGAAAGTAGTCCAGTCACAAACTGTGACTCTAAGATAGTTAGAGAGATGGAGGAGAACAGCTGTTTAAGATCTTCCTTCTTCTTCACAAAGTCAGCAAGGTCTCTCAGCTTAATTTCTGAACCCCCCCCCCCCAAGGATCCTTCAATCTGAGACAACTCCCTCAACAGAGAAAACAAAGTTCAAAATCTCTCCTTCAGCCTGGCTTTCCTCCAATTTTTGGTCAGTCAAAATCTCAAAAGACAACAAACAGAGGTTTCTCCCTTTGTCAGAGAGCTCCCCAAAACCAAGTCAGCCCCACAAGGGTCTTTCAGCCAGGTTCAACTGCTAAGAGAGACAGAGATCAAATCAAAGCCAAGTTTTTCATCCTTTCCTCTCTGTGTGACCAGAAACCCCCCCAACTGCCACTCCCGGGAACATTCTGTTTGGAACCTTCTTCTTGATTGACAGGGAGGTCCCCAGCTTTGGTTCTTGCATCTTGGCTTACAAGTCTTCTCTCTCTCTCCACACCTCTACCACAGTGGCTTCTGGGCCCCAAGGCACACTGAGCCTGTATGCGGCCATGTGTCATAGAAAATGGCTACACATTTCAGTGCTGACATGCATGGCATAGGTTTGCCGTCACAGACCTCTTACCCTAACCCTAAACCAAGGGTGAATGATGTGAAAAAATGTGGAGAGAAGAAAGGGAACAACTCTGCCCATGTTCCCCTGCCTTTCTAGTAACAGACTCTTTGGGGAACCAAGGGAGAGGGTGGGTGGCCAAATGCCGGCAGAGAGTGCTCTATATCAAGGTGCCATCTTTTGTACCTTGCCATTGGTTTGTCATCTATGCCCTCAAAGTTCCAATCTTTCTCTTCCATTTTTTTTTTTGCATTTTGTCCCAAGTTTTCATAGGAATAAGAAAATAAATGAGTTCTCCATTCAAAATAAATGAATTAAAAACAAATAATAGCTAAAAAGGAGAATGAATGAACAAATATATGAACAAATAACTGAATAAATCACCATCATATTTTAATTCATTTTTCTAGCAAATTTTGTTCTGGGGTCTCAGCATTGATGAGAATCACACGAGAATATGAATAAATTCCCATAAATATTTTTATAAATAATAAAAAATGAAATACAATTGAACAGTATTTTCTTCTTAAGCAAAAATCTATGCACAACATTTGTACTATTTAATTGCTGCTTGATTTTAAATAGTTCAAATTCAAATCTATTTCTAAACATACATATCTATAAAGTTACATTTGAAGCATTATTTTTATAGGACTGTTAATAGATTTTGTTATTTATTTTTTCTCATCTTAATGTCTTTCTGTCTTTGAGCAATTACTTTAGTTCCATTTTATGAATCCGTAAAAGTCAATATTCATCTATTTCTACAGTCAACACAGATAAGCTGGATAGAATTTTCTGACAATAACAATAAAAATTACTTTACCACGGAATTTTTATCACTGATTCTTTAGCATGTTATTGTTATTATTTAAATGTTTACTTTTGAAATAATGTCAAGAAGTTATTCTATTTTCAATGGCACTCACTAAAATTAAATTTAAGGCAAAGAACAGGTAAACGTAAGCAAAAGCAAAAACAGAGCCTCTATCCATACCCAAATAATTGACTGGAGACAAGAAATTGGAAGGTCAAGCAACATTTACATGTCAAAATTTCTCTAATGATGCAATTGGGGCAAAGGGATAAAGTCAAATTCTTTTCCTCAGGGACGTTCCTAATCAGTAACCACTGAAGGGTTTGTACATTTGTACACATAGAAGACCCCAGAGTCCTCTACCAGTGAGTAGGGGAACCCAAATCACATGCAGGAAACAAAGCTAAACACTATATTCAAAATTACATTAGAGTTAGTAGAGGGAGAATATTATTTATATTTCCCTCCACAGAGTTGTTCAGACTCCTAAGTTACAGAATAAACATTACATTGAGTGTTGTAATACTGCAGTGACATAAACAGATGTGTGTATATATGCATACATTTACACATACATCTAAGGAATTCAGTTGCGATGCTATTTTGATAGAAAGTAGTTTATTAACTTAGCACAGAAAGTAGACTATTATTATTCTATAATTAAATGTATAATTGGACAATAGGAAGGAGAAAAAGCATATTTTTAAAGAGTAGCTGATCTGTTTTTAGAAAACTTTTAAGAATAGTGACAGTATTTTATTTTCGTTTTTCTCATGCGGGGACAGTGAGATCTGTGAAATCAAGCAGCAGTGTTCTTCATGAATTCAGAATGTTGCAGTCTTGAATCAATGTCTTTACCATTCAATTGGGTTCTGCTTTAGTACCCTCACTAATAAGAGGGACCCACAATGATAAACTGTGCATCTGCTTTCATAATATAGATAGTAGTATATAAACGGATTATAGTAACGGCTCAATTTGTTCTATGTTCAAAAATAATAAAAAGCTAACAGATCATTTGCAGTTATACATTATTTTCAAAATTGCACCAATTGATATCCTTAGACTATTTTCCATTTCATTCCTAATTTTTAAATAAACAATCATATTAGGATCACTGGAAAGAAAATCTTCAAAAAAATGATTGCTTCATTAAATTTATTCAGGTATTCATGAAGTATTGAATTATGGATAATGTCTTGAACATACCACTAAATGATCTTCTGTCCCCAATTAATAATGATTTATTGCAGTTGTGAGGACTTTTAATGATCACATTACTGTGAAATTATTGCTGCTCATATAATTTGTCCTTATAATCATGTATTTATTATAACTTCAAAAGACAAGACTCCTCAGAGTCCTATTAAAATCCTTATTCTACTGATTCTTAATTGGTAAAGAAGACAGTTTTTACAATTTGTTCTGAAAGAGCAAGTGGGTTTTCATCAATGGATATATCATTTTAAATTACAAAACATATATTGTGCATAGATATCCTTTGTTGAATACTCATACAAATGCATTTCCCTTGAGGCACAAAACAAGAGTTATTGCCATAAAAAGGGGAGAGACCATTTTAGGTAATGAGATGGTATACTGTCACATCAAATAATTAAATCAACTAAATATATTGCCAAACATCTACTATCTGCTAGATATTATTATATGTTGAATATTAATTAGAATCAAAATGATAATCCTATAAATTCTACTTAAAACCATGTCATGTTTGTACCATTTTGTCTAATCTTTTCCATTATTTTATCCAATAGGAAAATCAAGTCCATTAAAGTCAACAACCACTTAAGTGCCTACTAAGTGTCACATACTGTGTTCAGTGATGAAGTAGTAAAGGTAAAACATCAGTCTGCTCTTGAAGAGCTCATAGTTTGATGGGGGAAACATGCACATAAATTCTCTTGGTGGAATTTCTTAGATCTGTTTGGAAAAATTGGTCATTTAGGCATTATAATTAAAGTGAATGAAGGAAAAATATATGTAGAAGGTAGGATTAAAGATGGGACTTAAAGGAAACAACATAAGCCAGGAGATGGAGAGAAATCAGGTAGCCAGTGCAACTTGTGGAAGGAACATGCAGTCTACGGACACTGGATGCCATTGAACATGGTAGGACAAGAGAAGGAAAGTATAAAAGTAGCTAGGAAGCAGGATATGAAAAAAATCATTTTTGTAGTTGTTAAAATTATTTATCTTTAATAAAGCTGTTTAGAAGTCATTTCTCCAGATCCTTCTGAGGTAAAAATTAAAAAAAAAAAAGGATGTAGTTAAAAAGATCTGTGATTGCATTGTTGGTGATTCCTACAAAAAAGTAGAATACAGCCTACTTGTGCTTGCTAAACCTGCAAGATAGTACCCATGTTCTCTTTTGACACTTCATAAACTGCATCAATAAATTGTAGTCATCTCATCTATCTCTACATCTCTCTAAGTAACTGCCCCAAAGATTTTCATGATTGTATCATTTACATTTTGAGACTGTAGTGAAATAGAAGTAGAGAGAAAATCAGATTTGTATCCACAAAACAACCTGTGTTTGAATCACTCTCTATGAACATATAGCTGTTGTTTCATGTGATTTCATTTAACAGAGTTGAAATTTCCTTATCAATAAAATAAGTATATTATTTGTAGTAAGAGGAAATATGACTTAGTAGAGAGCTAGACTTGAAGCCAGAACAATCTCAGTTCAAGACACTCTTTTAACATACATTGGTTGTATGACACTTTAGTAAGTCACTTAATCTACAAATATTCTAGGAAATACTTAAACACTAAAAATCTCAGAGGAGAATTAATTTATCTGTCAATTGCCCTGTTGCTGTCACTCATCTCTGCTGTGTACCAGAGTCAGACAAATAGGAATTATCTGAGGTCAGATTTGAACTCAGGACCTCTAATCTCCAGTCTTAGCACTCAATCCACAAAGCCAATTAACTTCCACCTCTTAAAAATAACTTTAAAATAAAAGCTTGCTCTAGATTCTGCTATCCTTTCAAACTATTATTTTTTTGAATTAATGTCAATTAATTAATGAATAATTAATCTCTCCTTTGTTCAGCTAAAATCCTAGAAAAAACTACCTCCTTTTTTTGTTCTCATCTCTCCCACAAATTCAGCCTTTGCAATCTAGCCTTTGACTTAAAAATAACATTAATAACTAGTATTTAACTCATTTTGTCCTGAAAACAATGACAGGAAGAATGCTATTATTATCCCCATTTAATAGATAAAACTAAAGGGGGAAAAAAAGGTGATTTACTCTATGTCACAAAGCCAGATTATTTCTAAGGCCAGGTTTAATTTTTGACTTCCTTATTTTAAGTTTGGCATTCTATCCACCATGTTAACTATTTTTCTTGCATGACTTGATTTTTTTCTCTCTTGGATCCCTTCTGATGTGTCTCATTGATTCTTCTTAGACCCATTTGCTGGCATATTCACATAGTGAACTATAGTTAGTCTTTTTGATTTCTATTCCAGAGGGCTATGAACATATTGCACAGGGCTTGTAATTGGAGATGGAGAAAAATCACATATTTTTATTTTCCCTGAGCTCTAACTCAAAATTATCTTTTATTATTTTAATATAAATAAACAAACATGAATAATGTTTATAATGAATAATAATATTTACAGAGTATGTGAAAGGATTCATAGGCTTTACTAGACTTCCCCAAAAAGTTGAGGACCCCCTTTTCTAGATTGTGTCTCTTTGTGATAGTATCAACTACACAGCTTTAATTATCATCTTCATGCTAATGAGTCTCAAGTGTCTAAGGACACACACACATATATATATACCCACATATATCTACGTTCCCATATGTTTGCCTATGTATAATGTATATAGTTATATGAAAAATATATGCAAATGTACATTTGCATATATATATAATATATATATATACATACAGGAGCAATTATTGGCTTAACAGCAGTAATTGAATCAATAAGAACTGATGAAAATACAAAAAGTAACCATGTAGGTAAAGGGTTTCTAATTTTCCACAACATGGATCCATTTGGCCATTTGATGAAGCCTATGAAGTTTACACACATACATTCACACACATATCCAAGAGATTTCCATGCTCCTGTCACTTGGGAACTCATCTGTTTTAAACTTCATTGAAAAGCTGTTATCCACAGGCAATTGCGTGATCAGACAGATGAAGATTTATTAAATATATGCTTCATATAAAATGTAATTTTTAATAATAAAAACTTGAAGCAAACTTGTCAACTCAATGCTAAATTGTGCAAGTCAAACGATTTACACAAAAGAGCAGACTTACTATATCTTAAGATTTTTTTAAGATTTAAAAATCTGTTAAGTTTGTTGTAATTGACAACAAATGTAAGTGTTTTATTTTGCTTCAAATAAACCTTGGTAGCAGATCCTCAAAAGCAAGGGAGTTTTCTAATAGCATTGAGTGGCTAATGTAGAAGTACCCAGAAAAAAGGGAAGAGTACTCCAAAATTTTTTTTTTGGCATGTAAGCATTTGAGCTAATATCAATCCTTCCTTCCCTCTAGTGCTTTTTGAACAAAGATGGTTTCTTCTTTATTTTTCTGAGGACAAGTATGTTATCTGACTACTTCACCCTTCTTCCAAGTAGTTTCAAAGCACAGAAAATCACTTCTTTCTTTCTTTTTTCTGACAAGTATTTTGTTTGACTAGCATCAGAAAAAAGGAAAGCATGTTATTACCATTTCCCTATCCATATTTTACATTCCATCAATATTTCTTTTCAATTGGTTTGAAATGATGTCTTTCTTGTAGCAAGAAAAGAGAAAGAATGCAGGTTGTGTAGCAAAGGAAGTAATGGTGGGAAACTTAGTATTTGATATTTTAATCTGTTCCAAGAAACAGCCATTCCAATCTTAAATGCATTTAATTATAATAAACACACCCAACAAACTAGTTTTTGTTTTAATGGAGACTGTTTCATGTGATCCTGTCAAAATCTTCAAATCCCAGCTGGTGCTGCCATATGTTGTGATATTTCCAGCTATAAGCTTCTAACAAGACCGGTTTTATGACATTTATTAGTTTTTTGTTAGTCAAAACATAGTGCACTAACTAGGAGCGGTGTTTGGGAAAATGAAAAGAAGGGGGAACAGATAGAAAATATTATGTTGAACCAAACCCAATGCATTAAAATAACTTAAAAATAATGCAGACCAGAAATCAGTTCAATGGGAAGTTATAGGCTAAGTGAATCCAAAAATTAAAAATGTTCTCATTTCATCTTTAATAAAGCAATATTCTTGATAGAATTATTTCACAATCTCTAAGTCATAAATTGATTTGTTTGTTTCTAATCATTTTCATTAAAAATTCACTTTTATCATATCTGTAACAGGATCAAAGCAGGAACCTTTCAAATATCCCAAACTAAGTTCTATTGCTGGTTGTAGACATAAACTTCAATTTTATTCTGCTGATGTGAAATGAATTATAAGAATTTTTATTCTAATTAATTTAATAATTTTACATAGTCTTTATTTCTGCTTCTAGTTTTAGAAAAAAGTAGATGTTTTAAATGGGTCCTTTTCTTTTTCCACTTCTCAATATTAAGAGAAATAAACTCATGAAAAAATAAAGATGGAAATTTTACAAAACAGATTTCTGGAGAGCATTTCTACTCAGTTTTCATTAAAGGTTGATCTCAACTTTATCTCTTCTGAGTATTTAAGGTTTATGTTTTATATACACCTGAATATTAGTCTAATATTCACTATAATGCTGAGAAATTAGTAATCAGTTCATTACTAGAAGAACTTCTGTAACTGGAAGACCTTCTATGATTACAAGTAGTATTTCTTTTTTATTTCTCTATTAATAATTACTTTTGTTTGTTCATTCAATGAAAACCTTTAATGTAATTATTTTATCAAGTGTTTTTTGTTCAATAAAAATGTATGCATATATAATCAGTAATCTGATTCAATTATCTTCTTAGAGATGGGAAAAAAGTATACTGTCTTCTCTCATTTCTAGGACCTTTGTGCCCTCTTACCCTTTACCTCCCACCATATAGGCTAAGAAAAAACAAACAAACAAACAAACAACAACAACCTAGTGATATTGTAGGCACTCTTCCAAGCCTTCCTGTCCTTAGAGATCAGACAGACTCTTTCTTATAATTTCCCTATTTCCTACCCCACTCTGTTTCCCTCTTTACAAAGAAATAGAGGTGAGAAAAAAGTAGTTGGATCAGAATAAGTACTGTATAATTTTAATTTTCTGATCATATCATTCTGCTATGATATAACCCAGACCAAAATCAGTCCTTCAGATCTGTGGGAAAAAAACAAAACCAAACAGTGACCAACTGCAATTTCAGAGGCCCGCTGATAAACATATTACCAACTTTCTGAAATGGAAGTAATTGAATAAGAGTACTGACTGCAATATTTACTTTTGCATATGACCTATGTGGGAATCAGTATTTTTTTAAATTTAGAATATTTTCCCATTGTTACATGATTCATGATCCCCCCACCCACCTCCTTCCCTCCTTCTTCACTCCCCTCTCTCGGAGCTCATGAGCAGTTCTACTGGGTTATACATGTATCATTGTTCAAAACCTATGCCCATGTTATTCATATTTGCGAGGGAGAACTTTTAACATCAAAACCTCAATCATATCCCCATCAAGCCACATGATTGATCATGTGTTTTTCTTCTGCATTCCCGCTCCCACAGTTCTTCCTCTGGATGTGGAGAGCATCTTTCTCACAACTTCCTCTGCATTGTCCTGGGTCCTTGCATTGCTGCTTGTAGCAAAGTCTTTTATATTCTATTGTGCCATAATGTATCAGTATCTGTGTACAATGTTGTGAATGAGTTTTTCTTATTAAAAGAGGGATTTTTGTCTTATCAGTGGAGAGAAGGTGGGTTGAAGGCAAAAGAGAGTTTTAATCCCTGAAAAAAATTAATTAAAATATATACAAAAGAAAAAGAAAAAAACAACCCACTCCACATTTCTCTAGTTCAGACCCCCATCACACCTTTCCTGGGCTATTACAATCAACTCCTAATTGGCCTCCTTATATGCAGTGATTCCCTTCTGTAGTCCATTTGTCCTACAGGCCAATCAAGGATATAATTCTGCAAGAAAGAAAGAGAAGAAAGTCTAGAGTGAGATTATTCTCAAGCCTAGTTCCCAAATCATGGGTGGATTGTGGATTTGACAGTTTGGGATCCTTTTGCTCAGCAGTTTTCTAAAACATGTTAATGTGCATTATAGATGTAGTTGAGTGACACTGTATTTTAGTGGATGTGAGGTTGACTTTAGAATCCAGAAGATGCGAGTTTAAATTCTGCCTGAGATATTTTGCCTGTACATTGAGCAAGTTTATTGTTATTGTTGTTGTACTCTACTTGTCAAACAACACAAAACGTGCCCATTTTTATATACACAAAAGGCAAATATGTATGTGAAATACCTCTGATGAAACTCAACCTGCTAGCTTAAACTGTCTTGCCTGCTGCTTCCTCTGATAATCGTGTGAACCGTACCTCTGACAAATGGCTGGCATCACTTAGCTGTGCACGTTCGAGTGAGACATTTAACTAAGGCTGACTAAGCAATTCTATGAAAATAATTGCTGATAAAGGATTGATATGTGTTATCGGAGGAAAATTCTAAGAAGATTTCCTTACCAATGTAACCCTAGTTCTGGTGACATGTGTGTACATGCAAGCAACCAACGTATGAACACCATCTGTAGTTAGATACACTGATGCTGTTCATCATTCTGGGAAAAAGTGATTCAGGCTCACTTCTTGACCTATCAGAGACGCTACTTACTAATGGCAGCTTCGTGCAGCATGTATAGCTTAGAAGAGCTCCTCCGAGCTGAGGAGATTTGCACACCAAGAGCCCTGCTTTGGAGCCTCAATTTTCAGCGAGATTTTAAAAACTTAAATGAACATCATTTTGATGAATCAGGTCAAAAGGAAGCAAGTCCCTCGTCAGGACTAAATTGAAGAAGCCGATATTCTGACAAAAGTAGTTTTGTCTACTAGAATATAGAAAGCAATTTCCTTGTGACAGAATTTTGAAAGGAATGGAATATTCCAATAACTTGATTTCTATAGTGCAGTTGGAAAAAAAGCCAATTTATCAAGGTTTAACTTTTATTTTTGTGAATGGGTATTGGTTATGCGTTGCAACAATGTATATATTGTAAAAATGTTGAAAATGTGCTTGTTATAATTAGGGTTCACATAAATGATGAATGTTCCAAAAATATATGCCATTAGAACGACTGAAGACATGCTTGTTTATATTACAAACAAGAATTTTTTCTTCTTTAATTTTCAAAAGAAAAAGAAATTCTTATCGTTAGATCTATCTTGAACTAGTTTTTAAACATTGTCTCTCCAAGGCTGTCAAATGAAAAATGAAAAGAAAGTAAGCCTTCCCGAAGCAAGAAATGAATGCTTATCTTCTAAAGTTGAAGAGTCAATATGTGTAAATACTAGAGAAGAATACTTTGAAGGATATACATAAATATAATAACACACCCTGTGCTCACTTTAAAGCAACCCTGTGCCCAGTAGATGTCCAGGAATGAAATGGTAAATTCTTTACACATAGGTGACCCAGACAGCTACACTTCTTTTTAGTTTTTAGCTACAACTGTTTGTTGAAAAATACAAGAAAGTAAGTTATTTTTGTTGTACAATAAAATTTTGAAAAGTCGGGTCAAGTGAAAATTCTACCTCTTCATGAAGTGGCAGGGCCTTTTATAAGATATATATGTATAAAGTAAGCATTTTAAAAAATACTTGGCAGTTGAGATAATTATTGAAATATTTTTGGAAGGTGATTTTATTTTACCAGTTACATGTAAAAATAATTTTCCACACAAGATTTCTGAAGTTATGTGATACAAATTGCCTTCCTTCCTGCCTTTCCTTCCCCTTCATGGAGATGGTAAGTTAAGCAATTTGATCAGGGTTAAAATCCTATAGAATGCTTGGATCAGTTCACAACTCCACCAACAATGTATTAGTGTCACAATTTTGCCACATTGCCTCCAACATTCATCACTTTCCTTTAATGCCACAACAGGAAATCTGATAGGTGTGGAGTGGTACCTCAGAGGTGTATGAATTTGCATTTCTTTAATCAAGAGTTATTTAGAGATTTTTGCATGGTTATTGATAGCTTTGATTCCTTCATCTAAAAATTGCTTATTGATATCATTTAACCAGTTATCAATAAAGGAAAGATTGTATCTTATAAATTTCATTAAATTCTCTCTATATTTGAGAAATGAGAACTATATCAGAAAAAAAATTCTTATAAAAATATAAAAATAATAAAAATTCATATAAAGCTTTTTCTCAGTTTTTTGCTTCCTTTCTAATCTTGATTACATTGGTTTTGTGTGTACAAGAAGTTTTAAAATTAATTTTAAATTTTAAATTTTAATTTAATAAAGTTTAATAAAGTCAATATATAGTTTGTAAAGTTAATAAAGTCAATATGTAGTTCTCAGTAAACTCCTTTATTTCCAAATTTTCCTATTCTGTTGATCATGTTCCTAGTCACTTAAACTTTTAGCCTAAATAGCTTTTCCTTAATATCTTACCACTGTCACTGCAGAGCCAATCTATTGCCTCATCTTGTTTTTTATACCTTAACACATTCTCTCTTCTGACACACTAGGCTGGTATAGTAAGATGGTATAATCAATATAGAAGTGTCTGTTGTCAGGAAGAGTTGAATTCGAATCCAACCTTAGAGATTTACTAGCTGTGTGACTCTGTGCAAGTCATAACCCTGTTTGCCTAATTTTCCTCAGTTATAAAGCTGAGAAATAATAGCACCTAATTCCCAGGGTTGTTAAAAGGTTAAAATGTGATAATACTTATTATCACAAAGCCTGACATAATAAATACTTGTTTCCTGGCTTTCTTGGGGGGAAAGGGTTTCATCACCTCACATCTGCACTGTTACAACAGTCTGATGAATATTTTCCCTACCTCTAGTCTTTACCCACTCTAGTCCATGCTCCACTCAGTTGCCAATTCAATCTTAAAACTCACAACCAGGATCAAATATAAAATACTCTATTTGGGCTTTCTTAACCTTGTCTCATCCTAGTCTTTCTAATGCTTTAAGTGTCCCCTCTCCACATACTCTGAATGACACTGGACACAACGACTATACCTCAAACAGGAAACTCCATCTATTAATGGAACATTTTTACTGGCTCTTTCACATGCCTGGAATGAACTCTTTTCCTATCTCTGTCTCCTTGATTCTTTGGTCTCCTTTAAGTCTTATTTTTTTTTTCCCTGGAAGGCTATCTTGATCTTAAATATAACTAGTTCCTACATAGCTTCTTGCATATTCTCTCCTTGATTAGATTATGAACTACATTAAAAAGGGACAGTAATTTTCCTCTCAGTGCTTGAAATATGGTAAGTACTTAATAAATGTTTATTAACTTAGTAAATACAGTTCTAAAAATGAATAAAAATTTGGCTGGTTATTGAGGTCAACTGATAATAAATAAAGTAGAAACACACCAGGGAAGGTTCATAAAAAATGCCCTCTGTATGTTTGGTTCTTAGGTAACAGATACAAAAATGATAGAGTCCCTTCCCCAAAAGCTACGTACTAATTGAAGGAGACAATGCATAAACAAGAGTGATATATATCTGGGGAAAGAAGAGTTTATTTTTACTTTATTTTACCTGAGGAATTAAAAATGATGGTGAAAAAAAATACTTCCTTACTTCTAAGTTCTCATTGAGCACTGTAGGGAGTAGTTAACTATCTTTTAGGGGCCTTATTTTATTATACAAGCCCCACAAGGGATGACTGAATCCTCAACTAATTCCAACATACTATAAAAAGGAATTCTTTATTCCTTTTTTAATTTAATGGGAGACCTGAGGTCCTCTTATCATAGAGATGTGTAGGGATTAACCAGCCCACAGTGACAAGAAGTAGGAACCAGGGATCCCCTTGCTACACTAGCATCAGTTGCAGGCCATCAGTTACTGACAGTTAGGAGAGTCAGGTGCTGTCAGTTGGTGAGTCAGTTGTGGACAGTTAGGGATGGTATTTGCAGGAAAGTTGGCTACTGGGTGTGAGTTGGTCATTGGGGGTTGGTTGCTAGTATTGTGGGTTGGTGTTTATGAATATAAAGACTGGCCTGAGCTTACTGAGAGGGCTTTTGGTCTTAGCCTTTAAAGGGCTTTTTGCCTCTGGAATTTGTGAGAATTAAAACCAATATACAATAACTCAAGTATCATAAGATTCATTAAAATAAAACCTAGAGTAAAACCTGCCTAACTTGACCACAATCTCAATAAAGAACAGGAAGAGGCAGGAGCCACAGAAAGTTATAAATGATCATGTAACAACACAAATATGAGAAAGTAGGGAAAGGGATGCTGAGAGATACAAAAGGAATTCTTGGGAACATAGTCCAAAGGTAGAAAATTTCCACTTATACAATTCGCCCTGTGATCCTCTTGGGAGACCAGTCTCTCCAAAAGGATCATGGAAACGTAACTAACTTATAAATTGCAATAATTTGTGGATAAAAGGAAAAAAAGAACAAAACCAATGATTGCATCCTTGACAAAAAGCCAATCAGGGGGCCCTCTCCTTTGACATAAGAGTGTACATTCAAAACAATTGCATTAAATCCCCCAAAGTTCAAATTCCCCATATCTCAAAGTTCACTCTGGATCTGCTGGTGCAGCATGTGGTCTCTACAGGCATCTTCATGGTACCTTCTCCAAGAGGTTGACCTTCTGGATCCAGAGAAGTAGCAAGTTTCTTATCCTAAAATTACTCTCAAAAGAATTTAAACTTTGCATTATGGGATAATAATACAGTCCTCCCTCCCCCCCCCCCCAGGAGGATGGTGACAAACACAGGGATTACTCGGGGATGCATGACTGAGTTATAAGGTATATGAATCAATCAACTGACAAAAGAAAATCAAAAACATTTTAAAAATCCAAAGAATAAATAATAATTTGTGGATGAAATATAAAATATCAAAGTCTTATGTCTAACAAATATAAGTAAAGGAAAAACAAACCTATAACAGGTCCTTGAATCAGCGCCCAAATAAAATGATTTAAACAATTATGCAATTACGCAATCAGTAGCTAGGACCATAGAAAGTTTGCCACATTATGAAAGACTGAAAAGGGATTAGATTTCAGTAGCAAATTGGGAAACAGCATTATTTGGTCTGATTTTACCTTTTCTCTCAGGGATAATGGAGCCAGAACAATCGATGTTTTATATTCAATTTAGAATGTGTGGTACAAGGAAATCTTGAATTTAACTCATATTAAACACTTGAAACCTTGATCAAGTCCTTGTGCTCTTGGCTCAAAATTTCATCAATCCCATTGGGATTGGTTGGTCTCTTTGACCTTGTGCTCGATTGGCACTATGCAGGTAGATTTGTGCTTCTTTAGTACTGTAGAGTAGCTCTTGTTGTATTTCCTTCTCTTGGAATCAGACAGAATAATTAATGAAGTCCTATAATTTTTAAACAATCAATGGCATAATTTTTATACTATAAAGCTTTTTGGGTATGCATTGACATTAGATCAAATGTATTTTAAACTTATATTACTGCAAAATCAAAAAAAGTTAAAGAAAAATCTCAATACTCTTGACAGGTGCTTCAAATACAAAAAGGAGAGAAAAAATAAAACTCAGATACTATATTGCATATGCAAGGAAAAACAGTAACAAAAAAGTTTTAAAAATCAAAAATATATAGCTTACAATCAGCAACTCATTGTGTCAGCCAAGGTGAGGTAGAACACAAAGGTTTCTCAACCCAAAATGAGATCCAGTTCCTTTTCTAATTTGGCTATGAACCACTGTGTGAGTGCAAATGATTTTTACAAAGTAATAGATTTATAAAACAGCAGTACAGTAGATAATGCACATTCAAAGAAAGTACCAAAGTCCCAAAAATTCACAATAGCCCAGTTAATGACAATAGCAAACAAACACAACTATTATATAGGATTCACATGAATTGCTATATAGCCACTTGTTGTATGACATTTTAAAAACTTATGAACTAATTAATACTTGTCACAAGTTTTACAGATGTAGCAAATCTTTCAACCTTGGCAAAGATATTTTTAACAAAGTGTATTACTGCCATTATTCCAAAATTTGGCAGAAAAGCCTAGAAAAAAACACAAACTTCTGTATTGCTAATGGAAACCTTTTGGGGTCTATAACATCACCAAGAAATCTAAATTGTTCTGGTGGAAATAGATTAAAGGGCTTCATTCTTTATATAAAACTTTCATGGCAGGCACTTCCATTTTGTTCTCTATCTTTTAATTCAACATTCCTTTTGATATATGTGTATATATATATATACATATATATATATATCATCCATTCAGAAGCTACTAACTATGTAAAAATCATTTCTGAAGACCCCTTAAAATTAATTTCAATTCTTAGCTCATTAAATTATTTAAAGATTATATGCAAGTTTTAACCAGTTTTTTAATGAAGTCCATCCATCATCACCTATGTGACAAATGAAGCATCCCTATATAGTTTTGCCACTGAAAAAGATATTTCTGTACTTTTGCAATATGCTCTTCAATACAGTCATAGGGGAAAGGTACAAATAAAAAACAATGTAACAGAATATATTGATTAGATTAATATATGAACTTAAAAAAATAAACTATAATGCAATCAGTAAAATACAAGAAGCATTGTCAAGGTACAGGCAGTGAATTCAAAAATCTTTTTTTTTTCCTCTTATTACAATAATCTTCTTCACTATTATGGAGGGGAGCAAACTGATAATAGTTAGCAAGCAATAAATCAATGGAGTCTGAAAAGGTTTAAAATACACCTCCAGATCTCATTAAGTTTTCTTTCCCTCACCAGTATTTATCATCCATTTGCATTTCTTTTGTCATCCCTCTGGAATTCCTCATATACACACTAGGCAGAATACCCCATTCTGCATGTTGAAAGAAAATATTTAAGATTTTCAAAACTTTGTCAAAATATTCCAGTTTGGTCTGGAATTCAAGCAGACTAGTTTGTTGCTGCATATTCTTAAGAAGTAAATAAAGTGGTAAATCTCCAATGAAAATAAAAACTGCCAGTAAAAGAATTAAACAGAGCCAGTATAAGCTCTTCCAGTTCAAATTGTTGTTTCAGAGTTTCAAGTATGCTTCAAAACAGCATCATTCCTCCAAAAACAAAAACAAAATAAAAAATGGAATGTCTTTTATTTACATAGTAAACAAGCTAGAAGGCTTGGAAAAGTAGTGTTTTTTTCACCTCTTCCCTAAGGGCAAAACTTTGAGGGAAAACAATAGCGTATTTGCATATGAAGGCCTGGCCTTTAAAAACCCCAAAACTCTGGCTTCAAATCCACTGATTTTTGCCTATGTGCCCTCCCTGTGAAAAACCTTCAGTTACAGACTTCTAAAACAGGAGCCCAGAGTCAGCTTAAGAAATCTGGTTAGAAATTAGAGGGGGTGGGGCTGAATAGCATGGTTCTTTAAAATTTTTATTCTATGGCAAAAATAACTAGGACAGTTTGGAAACCCATGTGGGGTTAGGGGTAAGGCCAAATGAATTGGGGGTGGGAGTTTTTTTTTTTTTAATATATACTTCACCCTCTGTGGAAAAAAAAAAAAACTTATTGGAATGGCTGACTCTTATGGTGGGACTGGTCAAGCAGCAAGCACAGGCTGCAGACTGTAGGGATTTGCTAACCATCATAGGAGAGCAGGCAAATAGGTGTAAGAAGCAGCTTATCTCTTTTGGCTAAGAGTTCCCAGAAATGCTGCTCAAACAAAAATAGGTGGGCAGGGCACCCAAGAAACTGCAAGAGAGAAAAATGTGGCTTATAAAAATTTATCTAGGCTATCTTAAAAAAAAAAATTTGAGAATTCTGCCCCTTCATGATTGGTCAAATTGTGAGAATTAAAATTAATATGCAATAACTCAAGTATTATATTTATTATAAGATTTATCAAAATAAAATCTAGAGTAAAACTGAAGTAGTCTGAATAAGGGAAGATAATAAAATTGAAGTATATAAAGCAGATCAATCCCTTCCTACATTTTTAGGAAACAGACCCACCCACCCCCAGGAGGTCAAGCAGTTTCTGTAGGTGGCAGACTAGACTAGGGATGAGAATTAGGAAGGTCAAGGAACAAAGGAATTTCAGCAATATCAAACAGGTCAGAATGGAATGCAGGATAACACTTAGCTAACTAGAGATGAGTGAATTAAGAACATGTAAAAATTAACAACCCCTGAAAAATCCAAGTATTGTCACTGACCACATATACCTGTGTTTGTAATAAGGTTTGTTGGCTGTCAAATAAGAACCTATTTGTGAAAGGAAATCACTTTGTATCTTGTAACCTATAAAAGCTATCCTGTAATGTCAGTCTGATGCAGCTTCCACTAGGGAAGGCTGTCCCAGCTGGTAGATTCTTTATTAATCAATAAATAATGGTTTCAATAATTGAATTTTGGGGTGTCCGGACTCACTTTATGAAGTGCCCCACTTCAAAACCTGCCTAGCTCAACCTCGATCTTGATAAAGAAAAGGAAGAGGGAGGAGCCACAGAAAGTTATAAATAGTCATGTAACAATGCAAATGTGAGGACCCAGGGAAAGGGATGCTGGGAGATACGAAAGTAGTTCTTGGGAACATAGTCCAAAGGTAGAAAATTTTCCACTTATACAGATATCTAAGAGCAGGAAGTCTGTCTTATAAACAAGGATCTACAGTCAGTTGGCTACTGACAGTTTGGACTGCTATAGAAAACTGATTGAAGTAGTAAAATAGGGGTCAATTATTTTAGGGAGTTAGTTAGTTAATCATTTATAGGTAGTGTAGTTTAGATATGCTTGGTGTTTGTCAGGCAAAAAGAAGCTGTCCTCAGAAGACATTTAGAGGTAGTTATTAGGAATTTTAGGTAGTGTTAGGAATTTTAAGTATATTTATATGATATAAGATTAGTAATCTATCTTTCCTCTTTTCTATCTTTTCTTCCTTTACTATATTCTTGTACTATTTCTATTTTAATTAAACTAAATTATTAATTGTTAAAATCTGCTAGAACTTTTCTTTTCTCTGGCTCCAAGGGATAATGTTAATTTGCAACTCTACTATATTGTCATTAAAATTAAATTATTAAAAGCTGCTCTCTTATTTTGTAAAAACCCCTGTTTTAATGCTTACAATACTTTCAGTGTAACATCATTTCCTTTCTTCCCATAGTCATTCTTTTTCATTTTGATTAACTTAATTTTTGTATTTAGCTCAGTGATTGATATTTTTTTTTTGCTAGAATTGATTTCACCTGAAAAAGATATAAAGGCTGGGCCATTTTGTGGATTACTTTACTGATATTTTCCTCACCATTTACCATAATGGTCTCCATAAACCAGATGATTCTACCCTACTAGAAGTTAGAAATATAATATTTTTGGGTTACTGAAAACATTTTAATTCATTCTGAGTTAAATATTCCATGGATTGTGGCTTCTGTTATAGTGAGGTATTATTTTTCAACACACTAAATCCCTTCCATGCTGGAGTTTTGAATAACCTACAATGATATGGGTAGTAAGGGAATAGGAGAATCATGTGTGGGAAATTTTTTTCAATAAATGTAGTTGGGAGGGGGAAGATTAATGAGCCTTAATACTACAGGAGTAAGGTAATTATGTCAAAAGTCACTCAAATATTGAAAAGTCACATTTAATTCATTTATCATATTATATGTCTAATATTTATTAAAGTCTGAAGGAAATTTTATATGCTGTTATTTCCAAAAGTAGTTTTCATGCTCACATCTTTATAGAAAAAAAAAACTTAAACCTCTCATGAATTGCATCAGTATATCAGAGAAAGAAAAAGCAGACATTTCTCTTTATATTTTTTCACTTTCATACAATGAGATGATTCCTGTTCACTATGTGTATCCCATCTAATATAAACTTGTCTTTCTTTTCATGGCAATACAAAGATGAATATACATTTCTGCATAACTATGGAGTAAAAGAAAGTGTTTGTCATTTCTGTCACATCTGAATGAAGGAAAATGTGTTTATAGGCACTTCAGTTTCCAGGGCAACATGATGTGCATTCATGTGCCTCTATGGAAGCACAAAAACTTGTAATTGCTGTTCAATCCTTATATTAGCTAGCCAAATTCTGTTGGATTCACAATATAAATGCTAATGGGAGAAAAGTTGGGAGTTTTTTTTTTCCTGTTCATCAGAATTATATCTACTAGTCTATAAGTTGCTTCAAAATCCCTAAATGAAAATTCTACATAGGTATAATGTTGCCATTTTCATTATTAATAATATATATATATATATATAAGTAACTGATTTTTAGAACAACACAAATTTTATTTTTTAATTTTTTCGAAGGTACTGTTTATTTTATTTTTTCAAATTAATTTATTTAGTCAATTTAGAACATTATTCCTTGGTTACAAGAATCACATTATTTTCCTCCCTCCTCTCCCCCAACCTTTCCTGCAGCTGACGTGCAATTTCATTGGGTATTACATGTGTCCTTGATCAGAACCTATTTCCATGTTGTTAGTGTTTGCATTAGGATGTTCATTTAGAGTCTACATCCTGTGAATTTTAAAACTATTCCACCCTAATCAGAACATTTTTTAGAAGATCTGATTTAGCTATTTCCTGATCAATAGCAATGGATATACTTGGAATAACAGAATCAGGTCTTGGAAACTCCACATTCTCCACTCTACTCAGTTTAATAATATTTTGAAAGGTCTGCATCAAAGTCAAGATTTAATTATCTGAGGAGATGGCCTTCAACAGCTATGAGTATTAAAAGGACAGACCTCTGGGCTGTCCTAAGTCAAACTAAGTCTTCATTGGTACAGATGAGATGCAGAAAAGTGATGCAAAAATGTCCATATAAGACACATCATTTTCTGCCTCTCTCTCTTTCCCTGGAGAGATGACTGGCTGGCAGTGTGCTAAGTGTTCCAACATCTTGGAGTGTTGGGTGATGAGTTGTGCCCTGGAGCTGATTTCAGGTTCGGGCCTCTTAGATAAGCCTCTTTGGAGGTCAGATTGATTCATTCCTCCTTCACACTCAAACCCTTACTTTCTAGATCTCCTATCTTCCTGCCCAGTACTAGCCCCTTCCTCCTTCTTTTTAAAATCTTCCCTACTATATCAATTAAATCACCATAAAATTTGGTAGCTGACTTGGGTATTTCATTATTTGGGAGTTCCCTTGGTGACCTCTTAAATTTATATTGTTTTCAGTCTCAACCATAATTTCACCCTTTACAATCCCCAATCATATCCCCTCAACCCACATAATCAAGCAATTGTTTTTCTTCAGTGCTTCTGTTCCCAGCTTTTCCTCTGGATGTGGATAGTGTTCTTTCTCATAGATCCCTCCAAATTGTTCATGATCAATACATTGCCATAATGGAGAAGTCCATTATATTAGATTCTACCACAGTGTATCAGTCACTGTGTACAATGTTCTCTTGGTTCTTCTCCTCTCACTCTGCATTACTTCCTGGACATCGTCCCAGTTCACATGGAATTCCTCCACTTTATTATTCCTTTGAGCACAATAGTATTCCATCACCAGCAGATAACACAGTGTGTTCAGCCGTTCCCCAATTGAAGGGCATCTCCTCATTTTCCAATTTTTTTTGCCACCACAAAGAGCGCAGCTATGAATATTCTTGTACAAGTCTTTTTCCTTATTATCTCTTTGGGGTACAAACCCAGCAGTACTATGGCTGGATCAAAGGGCAGACAGTCTTTAATCGACCTTTGGGCAGAGTTCCAAACTGCCCTCCAGAATGGTTGGATCAATTCACAACTCCACCAGCAATGTATTAATGTCCCTACTTTGCCACATCTCCTCCAGCATTCATTACTTCCTTTTGCTGTCATGTTAGCCAATCTGCTAGGTGTGAGGTGATACCTCAGAGTTGTTTTGATTTGCATCTCTCTTATTATAAGAGATTTAGAACACTTTTTCATGTGCTTATTAATGGTTTTGATTTTTTTGACTGAAAATTGCCTATTCATGTCCCTTGCCCATTTATCAATTGGAGAATGGCTTGAATTTTTGTACAATTGATATCAACACTAATTTTAAAATAAAATTTTAAAGGCTTTAAAAAATCTTTTACAGTTTGTTGCTTTTTTTTTAGTGTGTGTATGTGTGTGTGTTGGTTTTCCTGGATTTCCAAATTTATTCAAATAGTTTACTTACCAAACTTTCATGCAGGCTTGGTTAGACTCTAATATTGGATAACTTCCTGTCCTGTTATTACTATTGTAAGGATAAGGAATAAAGGATAGAGAAAAATGTACAGATTGACTTTAAGAGGAAAGGAGGATAATTTAGACACAAACCCTGGGAAAAGATTCTGGAAGGAGAGGAGGATCTTGGGAGTTTACTGGGTTTAATAGTCTCTCCTGATTTGGCTTTCCTCTGAGCTGGTAAGGAGGATCTTTGCTCTGGCAACCCCTTGGAAAAGACTAATCTTGATCTTTGTGGGGCCATGGCATTAGCGTTCACTGTTTTCTGCTACATGCTGGTGCTGCTGCTAACTGCCATGTTCATCTTCTTCACCATCTGGCACATTATAACATTTGATGAACTGAAGACTGATTACAAGAATCTCATAGACCAATGTAATACATTCAATCCTCTTGCACTTCCAGAATATCTCATCCACACTTTCTTCTGTGTCATGCTTCTCTGTGCAGCAGAATGGCTTACACGGGTCTCAATATGCCACTCTTGGCCTATCATATTTGGAGTTATATGAGTAGACCAGTGATGATCCTACAACCATCATGCATGCAGATATTCTAGCATACTGTCAGAAAGAAAGATGGTGCAAATTAGCTTTTTACTTACTATCATTTTTTTACTATCTATATGGCATGATTTATGTTTTGGTGTGCTCCTAAGATCATGTTCAGCAGACTCAGCCCAGTAAAGTGCATGCAAAAGCCACAAAATTGAAAGGATTCTGTCCAACAAGAACCTGTTTCCAAGATTAGCTTATGGAATATGATCAGTTACTTTAAAAAAAGACTCCTTATTTTTAAAATGTTTCTCCTTTTTTTATTTGTGGAAAGACTTTTCATATGTTATGCTCAGACAACAAAATTAAATGAAGTTACATATAAATTAATATAAAAGGATTACCTCTGGCATTGACAGGTTTGAACTTGTCCTCCCTAGAAACAGCCATAATTCTCTGAATAATTGTATTAATTATTGAATGTCCTTAGCCTATTTGAAGTTTTTGTTTATAGGAGCTTATAGTAGCTTATTTTGGTTCTATTGAAATACTAATTATAAATTAGCTGTAGAGATCAATTGCTTTTGAAGGACTGAAAACTGTATATGTGACCTTGTGGAAAACCTCACAGGTTTCTTCATATATCATGTAGAAGATTACATGGATATATTTGCAAAAATAAGGTTAATTGGATTTTTTTCCTTAACATTTGAATATTAGCCCTATATATTGCATGACCTAGGAATTTCCCATAATAGTTCCATACAATTAATATACTGTAATTCTTAAGCATAAATAAACTTACTAAGAATATATGCTAAATTATCTTGCAATGCATTTAAAGTTATTTTAAATGTTTTCATTTGTAGAAGTCACTTAGTAAGAAATTCAGCATTCTAATTATTGTTACAATCCAGTGATAAGATATTCTTAAGGACTTGCAAGTTATACCTTAGATATTCAGAGCAGAAAATGAGAGAGAATATTGTGTAACTACCCTGCTGTTCCTTGGTGCAATGCAATAAAAGTCTAAAATTAAAAAAAAAAAGGAAAAGACTAATCATGTGGAAAGATTAGGAAATTCCTTGGTTGGAGAATTGCCTTGGAGGAGACCTGGCTTTCCCTAAAGTACAGAGATTAACCTATCAGAAACAACTTGATTAAGGTAAACCAAAGGGTTGTCACTTGGGACATTGGATTTACCTAGGAAGTCAACCCAGGCTTTGGATAAGGACTCAGTACATCTGTGAGTCCTGCATCCTCAGCCTTTTAAAGACAATCTGAAGTATATAGGTAGTTAGATAGCTTTTTTGGGTCTCAATAAAATCAGGGAGTGAATAGCAGGTCTTGAGAAAACAAGAAGAGCATCCGCATGAGGGGGGCATAGATTGGTGGGAGGATCTATAGCTGTGTAGATTTAGGACTTTATCATTTCCCTACTCTCAATAAACTTGGTTGTTTTGTTGTTGGTGGTGTTAGTGTTGGTGTTGCTTTTAATAATTGTAAGGGTTGTGCTTCACTGGCCCTGGGAGGCTCCAAGTTGTTGTTTTTTTCTTTTCTTTTTCTCATTTCCAATCCCTCTAGGTCCTTTCCATTTGTGGAGGTAGTTTTCTTTTAAATATCATTAGTGATATATTTTGCAAAATTTAGAAGTAACTATTAATTATGTAATAGATGTTCTTAAAATGGTTCTAAAAATTGCTTTGCAGAAGTGCAATGACTCAGGACAATCCAAAGGAACTTAGGAGAAAGAACACTATCCACATCCAGAGAAAGAACTGCAGAACCAGAAAGGCATTAGAAAAATCTATGATCAATCACGTAGTCCAATAGGAATGTGATTAGGGTTTTGATGTTATAGGATCACTCTACTGCAAATATGAATATCATGGAAATAGGCTTTGAACAATGATGCATGTATAACCCATTGGAACTGCTTATCAGTTTCAGGAAGGGGAGAGAATCATGAATCATGTAACCATGATAAAATATTCTAAATACAAATTTAAAAATAATAAAATATTGCTTTGAAGAGGTGATTCACCAGGTTGGAAATAGTCAATAGATCCTCATTTCCTATATGATAAATTGCAGCTGCCTTACCTCCAGAATTTGACTCCTCAAAAATCCTAATTTTTCCCTCTTTAATACAGGATCTCTAATCTAACAAAATAGCTCTTTTGATTTTCACCAAAAACTTTCTGCCTTTGTCCCTGTTGTTGTTATTTATACTTCCTCTTTAAAGGGGACAAATGGCATCATGAAGTGATATCTTGACTTGTGTGTGAACTAGATTCAAGTAAGAGAGTTGTATAGTCGTAAGCCTCACTCTATTTTCCAGAGTCACCATGGGCCAGCAGTAAGATTAAAGTCAAGCTCAAGATGCAGTGGATAACCTTGTTGTCTTCCATGAATAACCAAGCTCTATGTTTTCCCTTTCATTGACTTCCTGGGCATTGGGACAAATTGCTAAACATCAGCCCCTTTGTTAAGGTAAGTCTTCGAATGCCTAGGGTAGACTTTTTCTCTAACAGATTGATTGGTTTGAAGTCTGTTACCCTCAACATGGTTTTACCTCATTGACAAGACCATTTACCAGCATTTTTCTGCTTTATATTCAACATTTTCTTAGCCAGGTGGCAGATAGACACTAAAGAAAGAAATCAATCCTTAAAAAGAGCTTGGAAAACTTACCTATTCAGTGGTATGTATATCAAACTGCCCCAAAAATTATTTCATAAAGCTAGAACAATAACATTCATCTGGGAGAACGAAAGGTCAAGAATATCAAGGAAATTAATGGAAAACATATGAAGGAAGATGGCTTAGCTGTATTGAATCTCAAACTGTATTATGAAGTAGAAACTATCATAACTATCTATACTGGCTTAGAAGTAGAGTAGTTGATCAGTTGACTAGATTAAGCCCTCAACATGTACTGTTAATGAACATAGTAATCTAGTATTTGACAAACCCAAAGATCCAAGTTTGGGGAACAATTATTTGACAAAAAATGCTGGGAAAACTGGAAAACAGTACAGCAGAAACTAGACATAGAACATCATCTCACACTATACACCAGGGTAAAGTAAAACATGGTTTTATTATTTAGAAATAAAGGATAATATCATAAACAAATTAGAGGAGTACAAAATAGTTAACCTGTCAGAACTGTGGATAAGGGGAAAGTTCATGACAAAACAAGACACGGAAAACATTATGATACATAAAATAGATAAATTTGATTACATTAAATTAAAACATTTCCCCAAAAATAAAATCACTAGTATCAAGATTAAAAGGCAATAAACTGGGATAAAACTTATAGCAAATGTCTCTGGAAAAGGTCTCATTTCTCTGATGAACAAGATTATTTCAGAAAGAACTGAAAAGACCTACATAAACTGATACAGAATGAAATGAGTAGAACCAGGTATGATATTAGCTACTCTAAGCAATACAATACAATCCAGGATAATTTAGAGAGTCTTATGACAAAGAATGCAACCCACCTCCAGATAAAGAACTGTTGGAGTGGGGATGTAAATGAGACCATACAGTTTTTCATTTGTTTATTTAGATTTTTATTTTGAGCTTTTGGTTTTATATAATTATTCACTTATAAAAATGAACAACAAGGGACTATGAGTTGCATGTATTACCCAGATCAAATTGCTTATCAGCTCCGTAAGGGGGGGAGCAAAAGGAGAAAGGGAGACAATTTGGATCATATGACTTCAAAAAATTCATGTGGAAATTTGTTACTATATGTAATTGAGAAATAAATAAATTACCAAAAAGTCTCATTTCTCAAGTACAAGTGAGTCAAATTTATAAGAGTACAATGCATTGCCCAATTGACAAATAGTCAAAGGTTGTGAACAGGTTGTTCTCAGATAAAGAAAGTAAAAGTATCTCTATTTATATGAAAAAATGTCCCAAATAATTATTAATTAGAGAAATGCAAAATAAAATAATTCATCACACCTATTATACTAATATGACAGAAGAAGAAAATGATGAATTTGAAAAGGGACTGGTAAAATTGACACACTAATTCACTGAGAGGGGAAACATGAACTGAAACAAGCATACTAGAGAGAAATTGGAACCATGCCCAAAGGGCCATCAAAGTGGACATATCTTTTGACCCAGAAATACTACTCCTAAGTCTATCCCAAAGAGATCAGAGATAGAGGAAAAGAACCCAGTTTTACAAAATAATATGTATAGCAGCTATTTTTGTGGTGACAAAGAACTGGAAACTGAAAAAGTCCAGCTGCTGGGGACTAGCCAAAAAAGCTCTGGTTTTTTATTTTAATGGAATGTTTTTGTGTCCTAAGAAATGAATAAGATGATTGCTAAAAAGTCTGAGAAGACTTATATGTAATGACACAAAACAAAGTGGGCAAAATGTACACAGTAATAGTAATAATGTCCAAGGTTCAATTCTGAAGACAATTATCAGCAATGCAAGGATGCAAGACAATCTCAAGGAACTCATTATTCAAAAGATTATCCAACACCATTGAATGAATTGATGAAGTCTGCATGCAGATTTTAACGTGCCATTTTCACTTTATTTCCTTCATAAATTTTTCTCTAGTGATATATGTCTCCTTTCACAAAATGATGAACATGGAATTTACGTAATATTGGCTGATAGTATGTCTACAACCTCTATAATATTATTTGTCATCTTGGGAAGGAGGAAGGGTGGGAGGGGGGGAATGATCTGGGATTGCAAAATATCAGAAAATTATTATTAAAATTGCATCTACAGGTGATCTGGAAAAATATAAATTAAGACAACTGTCAGTGATCCAGGTGGCATAGTGAAAAGCGAAGAAAAAGAAAATGACTTGGCAAGCCCTCACACCAGTTTACCCTGAACCTCCTTCTCTGCCCTTGTTAATCCTACTTGTTAATCCTACTTCAAATGCATTGCCCTATGCAACTCTTACTTGGTTTTCAAGGTCAGGGATGGATTCCTCTTCTATGAAACCTTTTCTGATGACCCCAATGATGTCTCTGTTCTCTGAGGTAATGAGACACTATGTGGACTAGTGATAAAGTGACCCTTTGAAGTGTCACTGTGGAATCTAGAAGCCCCCAAACTTGTAGCCTAGTAAGATTCAGTAACCCCCAGTTGCGTTAGATTAAAGGTAAAAAGCTCCAAGTTTGACCTTGTCACATGACAGTCTCTCCCTAAGGGGAAAGTCCAACCTTAAAGTAGTTTAGGTGGGAATAGATAATCCTATCAGGTGTTATGTATCTCTTTTGTCCCAGTGGTTTCTCCCCTTTAGGCCAAAGTCCTTTAGGTAGCCCAGCTCTTGGCTGAATCTTTCCTTTTGTATCTATTGTAAGGCATCAGCCCCTCATTGTTATTCCTGTATGGGACTCCTCATTTTCCTTTGTTACCATAGTAAAGCCAATCAACTATCCCTCTCATCCTCAGTCCCCATATTCCCCTAGACTTTTATTTAAGCTTTGAAGGCTCTTTGGAGTTTTTCATTTAAGTGGTGAGACTCCCAGGGGTCTGTGACCGGAGCAGGCTCAGAGTTGGGGGGACTCTGTGAGGTTTTGAGGTGCACAGCTCTGAGTGGAAGGCCTATTAATGCATGCACCCATTTCCCCTAATTCAAAAGTAGTTTTTCTGACTCTTTTAATGGTTATGTATTTTTTCCAGTTTTCCAGGGCAATTCTTAAGAGACTGAGATCAATTAACTGGAGGGTAGAAATTAGGTCTCATCCCCTTCCTTACATAATCATTGACAGGGATTCCAAGAATGGCTATAAGAACACCCCCTCTTCTTTCACTGCGGCTCTTTTGCAGAATCTAAAGGAAAATCTTTGGGCATTGTATTAGTTCACAAGTCCACCAACAGTGTATCAGGATCCTGATTGTTTCACATCCTCTCCAGCATTTATTATTTTCCTTCCTTATTATATTACTCTGTCTGATGGATGTGAGAGTAACTCAGAGTAATATCAATTTGTAATTTTATAATAATGAGTGTGAGTTTTTTACCACATGACTAAAGATAGTTTTCATTTCTTCATCTGAAAATTGTCTTTTTATATCTTTTGGCTATATTATCAATTGGAGAATGTTTTATATTCTTATGAATTTGACTCAGTTCTCAGTATATTTTAGAAACAAAATCTTCATCAGAACCTCCTGATATAAATATTTTACCTAATTTATAATTTGCTGTTTACCTTTTAATCTTTGTTGCATGCATTTTGTTGGTTTTGAAAAATTTTAAATATAATATAATTTGAGTTATCTATTTTGCTACTCATAATGTTCTCTATGCCCTATTTTGACCTAAATTCCTTCCCTATTCCTAGGTCAGATAGGTACAATTTTTTATACTTTCCTAATTCATTTAAATTTTTTTTCTTTATTTTACTTAATTTGATATTATTTTTAAACCATGTATTTATTTTTATTTTACTTTGGTGTATAGGGGTGTGGTATTGGCCTACGCCTAATTTCTGCCATACAGTTTTTCAGTTTTTCAGCAATTTTCATCAGTAAATGATTCAAAAGCTTGAATCTGTAGGTTTTTCAAACACTAGATTACTATGATCATTTACCAGTACACATTGAGCACCTAATCTGTTCCACTGATCCTCCACTCTATTTCTTAGCTAGCACCAGATTGTTTTAATTGTTGATAATTTATAATATGATTTGAAACCTGTACAGCTAAGCCACATTCCTTCAATTTTCTTTCATTAATTCCTCTAATATTATTTATCTCTGTTTTTCCAAATACATTTTGTTATTACTTTTTCATGAAGTATTTTGGGGATAGTTTGATTGGTATTGCACTGAATAAATAAATGAATTTATGAAGAATTTTTATTTTTATCTTATAAGGTCAGCAATACATGAAAAATTAAGTTTTTTTTTCAATTGTTTAGATCTGACAGAAAAGTGTTTGTCCTGACTAGTATTGAATTATTCTTTTTTGAAATTCCTAAAATTCATTTTCAATTCATTTGGAGGAAGGGCTTGTCTTCTATAATTTTGTTAGATATTTCGGTTCATTTTAATACATTTTTACTTAAGTATTTTTCCATGGTTACATGATTAATGTACTTTCCCTCCTTTTTCCCCTCCCCCTCTCCCAGAGCCAACAAGCAATTCCACTGGGTTATACATGTATTATCACTCAATACCTATTTCCATAATAATCCCTTTTTAATGATCTTTTAAAAAACAAAACCCCACCCATATAAACAAGCATAAAAACAAATGTTTTCCTGCTGCATTTCTATTCCCTCAATTCTTTCTCTTGATGTGAATAGCATTCGTTCTCATAAGTCCCTCAGGATTGTCCTGGATTGCTAACAGTAGCAAAGTCAATTGCATATGATCTTCCCACAATGTTTCAGTTTCTGTGTACAATATTCTCCTGGTTCCGCTTACTTTACTGTGCATCAGTTCAGAGGTCTTTTAGGCTTGTATGGAAATCAAGCAGTTTATTATTCCCTATAGCACAATAGTATTCCATCACCACCAGATACCACAGTTTGTTCAGACATTCCCCAATTGGAGGTCATCTCCTCATTTTCCAATTTGTTTTGCTACCACAAAGAGGGCAGGTATGAATATTTTGGTACAAGTATTTTTCCTTATTTTCTCTTTGGGGTATAAACCCAGCAGTGGTATTTCTGGATCAAAGGGCAGGCAGTCTTTTAAAGCCTTTTTGGTATAGTTCCAAATATCCCTCCAGAATTGTTAGATCAATCTTTGTGACACTTCTTAAAGAAAGTGCTAGTGTGTTCCAATAATTCCAACATTCTGGAGAGCAATTTTAAATTATTCCAAAGAACTATAAAACTGAATATACCTTTTGATCTAACAACACCTCTACATGGGATCTATCACAAAGAGATCAACAAAAGGGAAATGTCCTTTTATGTACAGAAATATTTTAAGAGCTTTTTTATGTGGTGGCAAAGAAGCATAACTAAGGGGATGCCCATCTTATGGAGCATATCTGAACATTATTCAAGGCAAGAGCAATAATATAAAATGAACAACTATGTAAGACTCTCAGCAATACAATGAACCAAGAAAACTACAAAATAGTGAAATGCTATCTACCTCCAGATTATGAGCTGATGGAGTCTGAATGCTAATCAAAACTTAATACTCTACATTATTTTATTCATTTATTTTGTGTGTGTGTGTGTGTATATGTGTACTTTCTATTATGACATAATGCATGTTGAAATATGTTTCACATGATAGTATATGTATAACCAACAGCAAATTGTTTACTGTCTCAGGGAAGGATGGGGAGAGAATGTGGAACTCAAACTATTATTAAATGAATGCCAAAAATTGTTTTTACATACAAATGGGCAAAATAAAACATTACTAAGAGGGAGCAGAGTGTTGATGATAAATGTCTACTATTTTTTTAGTTCATTTTTGCATTATTTCATAAGCCTTTTGTAGGGGTTATAATTAATATGGTTTGGCTAAATATAAGAAAATGTGGTTGCCTATATTATAACTCAAGACAAAATGACTTTTTATTTAGCAACTTTATTCACAAAATAGAGGGAAAGAGTAGCGAAATGTGAAAGAGGGTAGAGCTTATCACCCTAAATGTTACTCCCATGCCTGGCTCATTAACCCTCTACCAAAGGGCCCTCAGTCAGAAGGGCTTTTAGCCTGAGGACCTGGTAGTGAAATTAGAGTTAATCTCCTCTGGAAACTAATCTCTCCAGAAGCCAGGAAAGGAGTCAGCTTTTCACTCACCCACATTGTAGTACAAAAGGTAAGATCCAAGATCAGGCATACCATATGCTAGAGTCCCAGTCCATGCTGAGGAATATCCTCCACCAGCCTCCAGAGCCCCCAAAAAGCTTGAAGATCTTGTGACTGGAAGTCTCAGCCACTTTTAAAGGCCCTTTTTTGCATCACTTTCTGTTCATTCCTCCACTTTAGGTGACAAATTGTAGTCTTTAAATTTGCTTAGTACTGCCCAGGAGGCAGTTAATTGCTTCTGGAGGTAAAAATTTCTTTAGTAGGTAGTTTGGGGATTTCTTCTACTTTAGGGTTAAGTAGGAGTGTATTCGATTATTGTTGATTAAATTTTAAAATAGGCAAGGGGAAAAGTGGAGCTCATCTTCACACTTTCCATATTTCTTTTTATTACTCATATTTGTATATTTCCATCAAATTTGGTGACTTTCTGAATTGTCCTCCATGTGAGGGATATTTCAATATAGGTTAACTGGGACTATTCATTAATATTTGAGAACCCTCAACCTTGACAATGATGAAAACACACAAAAAAATTATGTAATGCAATTCTTCTTTTCCAGTGGTCATTATAAAGCTTACATCATCATAGCATGCATGCATATATATATATATATATATATATATATATATATCTTTTATAATTTTCTGGATTTAAGTTTACCTAAATATATTTAAATTAATGTATTTAACATTTTATGCTGATTTAATACAATTGCAAAAAATATTTTGTGAGGCATTTCTGAGGACTTGCCATATATACATTTTTCTGGGCATGAAGGGAGATATGAAAATTAAAGAATATAATCCTCATAGCACTAAGAAACAAAATAATCTCATCATGAAAAATTTTTTTCAAAATATCCATTTAGCTGATGCATGTTTTAAAGAATTTTTATATTCATCAATTTGTGTTATTTGTTTATTTTTCAGTTTAAATACCATCATTTCTAGCATTTGTCCCTCATTTTGGTGATGGGTCTCATTCATATACTAATTGTTTTTCTTAAGTTTTAGATTCAAATAATTTTAAATTTTAAAATATCTACATCTATTTTTTAACTTCCATATCAATTAAAAGTAAATATATCAATGGTTATCTGATTCACCTTTAAATAGAAATGAAGAAACTCAAGATGTTAAGAAATTAAGATTAAGGAATTTTGGAGATGCTTTTCTATTTAGAATTCCCTAATTAGGAATCAGAAGTTCTGAGTTTGGTGATTTTAAAAAGACAAATAGGCAAGCTACTTTTGTAATCAAAATTATTCCAAACATTTGTTTGTTTTAGATGCTTTTTGTGACCTTTGATGCCTATGTTTAGAAAAGAGAAAATGCATGTTGGATATGAAGTTCTGTTGGATGGAATTTTGTCTACAGTCTTAACCTAATGTATTGATAGAATTGTAATTGTGTATTTTAAAAGTGCACTATCACCTCCTTCCCAGTCTTAGAGTACAGGCTCTGGTAAATTAGAAGATATTCATGTTCCCCAAGGTTTGTATAGAGCATAATATGGTCTTGGCTCAGCTTCAGTTTTTCCTTTCAGTTTTCAAGGAATGAGTGAAATAGATGGGAGTATTTGCAATCCTAGTGATTCCTGACATTGTTATGAATAGGAAGCCATTTCTCTTTATCTCTTTTTCATACCTAGAAGGGAAAATAAATTTCCCTGTCATATAGCATTTTTTTTAAATTACATTTATGTGCTTCTACAGTTCAGGGGTAGAGCCAAGATGGCAGAGCAATCCTTAGCACCTCTGTGCCACCATGAAAATATTCCCCTGACCAAGATTAAAAAATCACCACAAAAAAGGAGTGAGAGAACCAACAAGGAGACAGAGTGAAACAATTTTCAAGAAAAGAAAAACACAAAAGATAGGCAAAGAAACCTCTGGGGCTCTTGGGTGAAAGGAGAGCAGACCTATCAAGAATATATAGCAAAGATGACAGAGCAAACCAAGGGGGAACCACACCACCCCAAACCTCACATCTTCTGTCCAAGGTTCAGGAACCTATGCCTAAGCCAACATCCAGATCCTAGGACCCTTCCTGAGCAAATAAAGATACAAGTCAACTCATGCCCCTTGAAATTTTGAACTTGTGTAGAAGTGCAGATCTTTAACTCAGGGAATTCTAGTCAGGGCTTGGGACAAAAACTTAATTCACACTTTGGGGTGGATGATAGTACTAAGTAATAAGTATTGATCTTTTTGCATAAAGCTCAGGGCAGACCTCCAAGACAAGACAATCAAGGATATGCCTGATTTGATCAAGTACACAGTGAGACCAAAAACTTGAGACTAAGCCTAAGACTAGAATTTGATCAGTCCCTGACCTGATCAAGATCAGAGTGAGATAAAAAGCTTACACCTAAGCCTGAGGAAAGTCTTTCAGCTATTAGTATCACAAGTATTAATTGAATCAGCAGGGGGATGATACTCTCAAAGCTCAGCCCTCAGACCACCAAATCATCCCTTCAAGTCTAACTATAATTAGACAAGGAAAATGAGTAAACAACAACAAAAATATTTAACTCTAAATATTTTATGGAGAAAATGAGCAAGGTACAAACACAGAAGGAGACAGTGAAAGCAAAGGAAACCACATGTAAAATCCAAAAGAAAAATATGAATTGGACACAAATTCTGGAAGAACTCAAAAAGGACTTTGAAGACCAATTAAGAGAGGCAGAGAAAAAGTGGGAAAGAGAAATGAAAGTGATGCAAGAAGAAATGGATCAATTGAAAAAGGAAAACCAAAAACTGACAGGAAAATCAGGCCTTAAAAATCAGAATTGACCATCTAGAAACTATTGTTTTCATGAGAAATAAAGAAAAAATCAAGCTGAATCAAAGGAATGAAAAAATGGAGGAAAATATGAAATATTGAAAAAACAACTGTCATAGAAAATAGATGTAGGAGAGACACTTTGAGAATTATTGGACTACTTGAAAGCCATGATGAAGAAAGAAACCTTGGATATCATATAACAAGAAATTATAAAAGATAGATGTCCAGAGATTCCAAACAAGAAAATAAAATGGAAATGCAAAGAATTCACAAATCACCTTCAGAAAGAAATCCTCAAATGACAACTTCCAGGAATGCAATAGCTAAAGTCAAGAGCCACTAAGCAAGAAAAAAATACTTCAAGAAGCCATAAAGAAACCATTCAAATACCATGGAGCTACAATCAGGAATCACATAGGACCTAGCTGCTTTTACATTAAAGGATCAAAAACAGTCAATATGCTATTCAGGAAGGCAAAAGATTTGGATTTACAACCCAGGGGGATCTATCCAGCAAAACTGAGTATACTCTTTGAGGGGGAAAAATGACCCTTCAATAAGATAGAAGATTTCCAAGCATTTTTGAGGAATAAGCCAGACCTAAACAAAAATTTGAAGTAGAAATATGAGACATGAGAGAAGTCCAAAAAGGTAAATTAGAAAGAAAATTTAAGGGACTCATTAAGATCAAAATGTTTATATGTCGACATGGAAAGAGGATTTCTGCAATTCTCAAAAATTATTCAGTATAAGGTAGAAGGAATTTACTCAGAATGAAGATAGAGAGAGAAGAAAACTGATCATGATATGTTGTATATGTAAATGTGATGATATAGAATGATACCTATGCATGAAATGATATGTATTCATAGGAATGATATGTAAAAAAAAATCAATCAAGGGCTGAAAGAGAAGTTTACACTGAGAGAAAATGGAAGGGAGAGATATAATAGGGTCAATTATATAAGCTAAAAAGGCATGACAATAATTATAGAGAGGGGGAATGTGGGTGGTGAAAGGCAATACATATACTTTACTTCCATTGTAAAAGACACTGAGAGGATAAAAAAAGTATACTTAGTGGGGTATAGAATTCTATCTTACCCTACTCTGTGGGGCATAGAATCCTATCTTATCCCACAGTGAAGTAGAAGGGGAATAAGACAAGGGAAGAGAGAGATAATTGGAGGAAGGGGAATTGAGGTGGTGACAAAAAGCAAAACACTGGTGAGGAGGAATAGAAGAAAAGAGAATAGAGCATAATGCTGAATATTAATGGGATGAAATTACCCACTAAACAGAAGTGGAGAGGAAAGTGGATTAAAAACAAGAATCCTACTATATATTGTTTAAAAGAAGCATATTTGAGGCAGGGTGACACACACACAGATTCAAGGTAAAAGGCTGGAGCAGAATTTATTATGTGTCATTTAAAGTAATAAAAATCAAAAGTAGTAATCATGATACCAAAGAAAGCTAAAATAGATATTGATCTGATTAAACAAGGTAAGGGAGGAAATGATATTTTGCTAAAATGTACTATAAACAATGAAGTAATATCACTACTAAACATTTATGCACCAAATGGCATAGCATCTAGATTTCTAAAGGAAAAAATTAAAGGAGCTCAAGGAGGAAATAGTTAGTCAGAATATAGTAGTGGGGTATCTCAAACTTCCCCTTTGAGAAATAAGAAAAATTCAATAGGAATAAAAAGGAATGTACCTTCTCAGTAGTTCATGGTATATATACAAAGATTGACCATGTACTAGGGCATAGAGATATTGAAAACAGATGCAGGAAAGCAGAAATAATAAATACAACTTTTTCAGATGAAAATGTGATAAAAATTATACTTAACAAGGGTCTATGAAAAGGTAAATGTAAAATTAATCAGAAACTAAATAATCTAATTCTTCCAATTTGGTGAGTCAAAAAAGAAATCACATAAACATTTATGGACTTCATTAAAGAGAATGACAATGAGGAGTCATTGTATCAAACCTATGGGATACAGTCAAAGCAGTACTCTGGGGAAATTTTGTATCTCTGAGTGCTGAGAGCAACAAAATTGAGAGAAGGAGATCAATGAATTGGGCTTGCAACTTAAAAAATTAGAAAAAGAACTGAAAAAAGATAAAAACTAAATTGTAAATCATAAACATCAATGGAGAAATTAATATAACTAAAAGTAAAAGAACTATAGTACCAATAAATAAGATTAAGAGCTAGCACTTTGAAAAAAAAACAAATAAGATAGATAAAGTATGGGTAAATCTATTTAAAAAAAAGAAAGAAGATAATCAAATTAAGAGTACAAAAGATGAAAAGGATCATCTCACCTCTAATGAAGAGGAAATTAAGCTATGTATTAAGAACTATTTTGCCCAATTATATGGCAATAAATATGACAATTTAGTTAAAATGGGTGAATATTTACAAAAATATAAATTGCCTAGATTAACAAAAGAGGAAATAGAATACATAAATAATCCTGTCTCAGAAAAAAGAAATTGAACAAGTCATCAAGGAACTTCCTAAGAAAAAATCCCCTGGGACAGATGAATTCACAAGTGAATTCTATTAAATATTCAAAGAACAATTAATCCCAATATTATACAAACTATTTGACAAAAATAAGCATAGAAGAACTCTTACCAAATTCTTTTTATGACACAAATATGGTATTGATTCCAAAGCCAGGCAAACCAAAAACAGAGAAAGAAAACTACAAACCAGTCTCCTTAATTAACATAGATGAAAAAGTCTTAAATAAAATACAAGCAAAAAGACTACAGCAAATTATCATGAGTATTATTCACTATGATCAGGTGGGATTTATACCAGGAATGCCAGGATGATTTAATATTAAGAAAACCATCCATGTAATTGACCATATCAATAATCAAACCAACAGAAATCAGATGATTTTCTCATTAGATGCAGAAAAAGTCTTTGACAAAACACAACTCCCATTTCTATTGAAAAAAAAAAACAAACCTAGGAAGTATAGGAATAGAAGGGCCATTCCTCTAAATAAGAAACAATACACGTTTAAAATAATCAGCAAATATCATCTGCAGTGGAGACAAGTTAGAAATCTTCTCAATAAGATCAGGAGTGAAGCAAGGAAGCTCATCATCACCTCTATCATTTAATATTTTACTAGAAATGCTAGCTGTAGCAATTAAAAAAGAAAAAGAAATTGAAGGGATCAAAGTACCCAATGAGTAAACTAAACTATCACTCTTTGCAGATGATATGATGGTGTTCCTAGAGAATCCAAGAAACTCAACTAAAAAACTAGTGGGAAAAATAACTTTAGCAAAGTTGCAGTGTACAAGATAAAACCAGATAAATAATCAGCATTTCTATATATTTCCAAAAAAATTCAGCAGCAAGAGTTAGAGAAATTTGATTTAAAATCATTCTAGACAACATAAGATAGTTAGGGATTTATCTACCAAGACAAACAGAAGAATTATAGGAAAACAACTATAAAACACTTGACAGAATTAAAACTAAATCCAAATAACTGAAAAAAATATTAATTGCTCATGGGCAGGTCAAATTAACATAATAACAATGATAATCCTACCCAAATTAATCTACTTATTTATTGCCATACCTACAAAACTACCAAAAGTCTTTTTATAGAATTACAGAATATAGAAAATATTATAACAAAGTTTACCTAGAAGAAGAAAAGATCAACATGTAATTTTGTTCACATTCAAGTTCATAGATCCTAGATAACTGATACCTGTACTAGATATGTCTTCTTCGGGCTTATTTAAACTCCAAGGCAATTCTTCTGATTTTGTTCTACTTGTCAAATGCATGAAATGAGATGAAAAGTAAGTTGAAATGGTGTTTGTTATCCTCCCCAACCTAAAAAATATTTAAATTTTTAAAGTTTTTTGAGTATGTGAGAAGGTTACATGACAATGTAAATGTCAAATGATACATAGAGGTAAGGACTGGTAAAAGCTAGTTATTATCCAAATCATTGGAAGAAATAGAGTTAGCAACGTCCATTTCATCGAAGTTATGTGAACAATCAAACAACCTAGAAGGTTCTGGGATAGCCCCATTCCAAAAGAAGGGATGAAAGAAAGGGTCAAAAGCACAATATATATGAATTTCTGGAGAATGTGCTATATATGACTTAGAGTCATGTTTATATATTGATTTTCACATCATTACTCAACAAAACTCATATGAAACCCAAGATGTTTGAGAATAATACTAAATATTTGCTTTCATTTCATGTGATTTCATTATTTTGATTCCCTTCCTACTGTATTTAATACAAAATTTAATTTAATATATTAATCAATTAGTTGCATATTTGAAGTTCAAATATAGCCTTATTTTAATTATGTTCTTCACGTGAAGTAGTTTCTAGAATTTTTTAACTTGTTAAAAATGCCTTAACTAGGAGAGGAAAGTTTAGGCATATTACTCAACATCTTTTCATGCAATAATATGCTAAAATGTGTTTCTAAGTCATTTGATATCTTTGTCAAAAGGATACATAACAATTTCTGATTTAGTAGTCTGATCTTTTTTCTCCTCTTGAAAAACAATAGCACCAAAAGAAAGTTATCTCCCAAAGAACTCATGAAGCAAAAATATATTATCTAGTATACTATTATGGCATGTTTAAAGGATACAAAATATAATCCTTTCCAATAAAAGTAGGTAAGAAGCAAGGATGTTAATTTTCACCAATTTTCTTCATCATAGTATTACAAATGTTGGTAAGAGCAATAGAAAAAGGAAAAGAAATAAAGGACATACATGTAGTTAAATAAGATACAAAATTATCACTTTACAAATGATATAATCATGTACTCTATGAAGCCATAATCATCAAATAAAATCAATTAATTAAGCTAACTTGTAACTAAAGTTGTTAGTATTTCTATATATGAATAAAACACAACAAAAATATAGAAAGAAAATCCAATTAAAATAAAATTAAAAAAATATAAAAACATGACTGTCTACTTAACAAGAAATACAGAAGAACTATATAGATATAACCACAAACCAGCATTAAAACAAAAGACTGATGAACTGGAAAAATTTGAAAAATAAATAATTGCTTATAGCTAGAACCAATGGATATAATAAAAATAACAATGCAACTTCAATTGCTTTAGGTAGTATTAATTAAGTCAATGTTATTCTAATCAAACTACTAGCAAATAACTTCATAGAAATAGAGAAATTTAGCTGGTACTTAAAGGAACCTAGAGAAGTAAGCAGCTATAAATGAATCAGGCTTAAAAGACAGCTAGTGAAAGCACTTATTCAGGACAGTGTTTCATGGAAGATTCCACAAGGAGTCCAATGTCACTAAATTGCAGAGTTCAGAGAGAAGTAAGTTGAAAGAATGCTGAAAAGATAGGAAGGATCTAGGTCATGGAGGACTTTGAAAAAGAAAGAGGATTTTTATATTTGGTCTGGTAGTTAGTAGTGAGCCCTTGGTGTTCATTGAAAGGATTAGTGATGGTGGATCAGATGAATGAATGATACACTAGAATAGAAAAAGATGAGACAGAAAATCCAATCCAGAATTTTATTTCAATAGTTCAGGCAAGAATTGATGAGGGGATGCACTGGTGTGGGGGGAAATGTCAGAGGATAGATACTATAAAATATGTATTTATATTATATATTATAAAAATATACATTTGCCAGGGGCTTGGCAAATGAATATATATGTTGGTGGATTTGGAATCTAGGTGGTAACTTTGACAGCAATAGAAAAGTTAAGAATGGGAGAGGGCTTGAGGGAAAAGATAATGAAGTGAGTTTGGGATATGTTGAGTTTAAGATGTTTATAAGGCCATCTAGTTCAAGATGTCCAGTAGGTAGTTGAAACAGTGAGACTGGAAGTCAGTGGAAAAGTTAGGACTGAATAAGAACGTATGCAAATTATTGACTTTTAGATCAGGATAGCTGATGAAATCACAGAGTGAAATAGTATGTAGAGAGAAGAGAAGAGGGCCCAGAACAGAGGTTTGTGGGGTACTTGTGGTTATTGCATGTGAATTGGAAGAAGTCCAGAAAAGGAGCCTGAGAAGTAGACAGAGAGAAAAGAGAAGTAAGATGGAGATTTGTCAGAAAAATCTACAGAAAAGAGAGTATTGAAGGTGATCAAAGACCTCCAAGAGGTCTAGAAAGGTAGATAAAGGCTAGTTAGATTCAAGAAATGATAGTTGATAACTCTGAAGAGAGCTGTTTCCGGTGAATGATGTCAGAATCCAAAGTGTAGAGTTGGGAAGAGAGTGAAAGGAAAGGAAATGAAAGCACTTGTACTGTAAATGGACTTCTCAAGAAATTTGGTCAAAAAAGAATATAACTATCCTTGGCTCCCTGATGATAGCTTACCTAAATGGAATTTCGCCACAAAAAGTTCAGATAGAGGATGTTAGGTGAGATACACAGATGAAATGTTTTTGTTGATTTGTTTTACTTTTTTTTTGGATAAGGGATATATGGCGCCTCTGTAGGCAGTAGAGGAACATTCTTTAGAAAAGAGACAGGGAGAGATAAAAGATATGTGAAATAAAGGAGCCGATATGCTGGGGAGTTTGGAATGAAATGGGATCATTTGTGCATATAGAGTGGTTTCCCTTTGCAAAGATGTGCTAAAGGAAAAGTTAGTGTCAGAAATTATGTAAATGACTTGAGATGAGGGTAAGGAGTGTAAGAAATGGTAAGAGAGAGGCCGTTGTCAGTTACTACACAAGGTATATTGAGGTTCCCTGAAGAAAGGGGTGGTGATGAGGTGAAGACAGGTCACCCCTTATCAACTAAACCTAAGGATGGCCTCAGTTCCTCTGGAACAGAGAGGCTTTGGAGAGAAGTCCCTGTGGAGGCTTTGCCTCAGCACGGGATGGTCCTGGTGACGCTCTGTTGATTTTGGATCATGTACCCTTTCAGTTATAATCAAATATGGCTGCTGTTTGTAAGATTTATTGTTGAATCTATAGGTAGATTGGGTGATGGGAAGTGGGGTTTGGTTACCCTAATGTTTTCCTACACGGTCTCTCACCTGAGCAGCATGTTATTGCAAACTCAGGTTTCTCTGTCCTGTTCCCTAATTAAATAATTCCACTTTTTGTAAATGTATCTTTCTAGCCTAAAGAAACTATAAAGAGAATGGTGCAAGAAGGCAGGAAGGGGCAAGGGAGCTGGGCTCTCTCCTCTGTGAGTCCACAGTCCCCCTTTGGGGTTTGAGGTATCTTCTCCTCAGTTGAGAGGTGGTTGGAGATATCAGACAGAGGATACATTTCTGGAAGAGCTTGAATGCAGGAACAGGATATTCTCTGGTGGCTTTTGGTAAAATCCTCAGCCCTGAACAGGTCTTGCCAGGTCAAGGACTCAGCTCAAAAGGCCAAGAATTACCTATAGATCTTTTTCAGGTCAGTTTCC